>NC_051176.1:6817594-6929669 GCF_013339695.2 Rhipicephalus sanguineus | reverse complement strand
TGCCCCTGATTTCACTAACTATGACGTCATACCGCCTATCGATGATGTCTGTATCACTGAAGAAGGTGTCTTATCGCTTCTGCTAAATCTCGAACCGAAAAAATCGCCAGGAAGCGACTCCATACCTAACGCATTTCTTATAAGGTATGCCGAATGGAGTGCCAAATACCTAAGCTTGATCTTAAATCTTCTCTTTCGCGGCCTGAGATTCCCAATGACTGGAAGCACGCCAAGACCACGCCAGTGCCGAAAACGGATGACTACTCGCTCGTATCCTCGTTTAGGCCTATCTCCTTGCGATGTTCCTGTGTCAAAATTCTAGAACATATGATATTCAAATATCTGACTGTCTTTGTCGAAAGTAATATCCTCATTAACCCCCTTCAGCACGGCTTTCGCAAGATATTCTACGGTAACCCAGCTTATCGAGGCGTTTCTTGACCTGGCAGCAGCGATCGATATGAATGGTCAAGTAGATGTTATATTACTGGATTTCGAAAAAGCTTGCAATCGTGTGAGTCACCGGAAATTACTACTTAAACTCACACCAATCCTGAAAAATGACAAATTACTTGCGTGGATAGAAGCCTATCTTTCAATGAGGAGCCAGTGTGTGACAATTGATAGTGTAAGCTCGACCTCCGCCCCCGTGAAATCAGGTGCGCCTCAAGGGTCAATTTTGGGGTCGTTGTTCTTCCTGTTATTTATTAATGATATTGTGCTAAACTTACTGGTTAAAATAAAGCTTTTCGCAGATGATTGCTTATTATATCAAGAAATTCATATTTATAGTGATCAAGAAACTTTAAACACGGCATTAGCATTGCTTCAAACGCGGTGCACAAAATGGCGGATGACAATTAATTATCAAAGAAACAGTAGCAAAGAGATTTACGCGTAAGAAACAGCCGCTTTCGTTTACCTATCACATCGATGGTCATGCTTTATCGGAGGTCACTAAACACAAATATTTAGGACTAATACTCACAGCAGACTTAAAATGGAATGAACATGTTGAATATATTGAAAGAATGGGCAATGAGAAAGCTTGGTTACCTGCGAAGGAGGCTCGTAAATGTCACACCGCACATCAAACTTCTCTCATATAAATCTTTTATTCGACCAACGTTAGAGTACGCAGCTGCTGTGTAGGATTCATTTACTATGCTTAATATAAAAAAACTAGAAATAGTTCAAAGAAAATCTGTTCGATTTGTCTTTAACTGTTATAGCTGGCGCACTTCACCTTCACTTCTTTTGCTTAAAGCGGAGCTTGAAGAACTACAAGAAAGAAGACCGGAGATGCTTAAGCTTTTTTACCTCACTTTTCATGGCAAAACCGGAATCAGCCAAGCAATGCATATTAAGCAGACGGTTGAATGTGCTGTGCGCTCATGTCATTCAAAGGAAGTTGTAGATTACGCAAACCGCACAAATATGTTCAAGTTTTCCTTTTTTCCGAGAACTACCCATGAGTGGAATAGCCTAACAGCCTAACAGCCGATGTTGTAGAATGTACAACACTTGATTTATTTGTAAATGTACTAAAAAACCATTAACAAATGTGCTATTATTGAATGTATAACCACACATTTTTTAGAGATCTGCAGCGTTTCGCTTTGCGTTCAATATGTTTCAGTGGGTCAAATCATGCTACTTGTTGCAATGTTCTCGTTTTGTTTTACTTATATCAATACAACAATGTTCTAATATATGTTTTTTGCATTGTATATCGTGTTTTTTGTATAGTTTTTTTTTAAATATTACCCACGTCACTATGTCTGTGTGATGCTATTTCTGCTGCTTTTGCAGTGAAGATTTCTGATGCCCATTCCTGCATAAGGCCTGGTAAACAGGTCATCAGTATGTAATAAATAAATAAAATAAATAAAAAGTATGCACGGATCTTGCGTCCATGTTGAAACTTTTTTAGGGCGCACAAAAGACGGAGGACACAGAAAGAAGGTACACAGAAGAAGGTAAGAAAGAAGAAAGTTTTGAACCTTCTTTCTGTGTCCTCCGTCTTTTGTGCGCGCTAAAAAAGTTTCAACATGAATTCATACCAACTCGCCCAGCTCTCAGTTTTACTGTGATCTTGCGTCCCTTAGGTCATCAAGGGGGGCCGGCATGCCCCCCCCCCCCCCCTGCCATGAAGCATCTCAGTGCATCAAGCATCTAGAATGGAATATTCACAGCTGATAATTTAGAGCAGCCGCGCATATATGTTTCACAAAGCCTGGTTGTCGTCATGTGATATCTATGAAACAATACAAGGCGTTCTGTGCTATGTCTATGTTCCGCACACCAGCAGTGTGGTGTTAACATTCCAGGCAGGCTGTTTGGCTATTGACCTCGAGGAGTACTCTTGGAGCCAGCAGAAACCGTGGATGAGGCTTCACTTTTGCGCCATCAGCAGTCTTCTAAGGAGAGCATCCTGGAGTATCTTGCTGGATATGTCAGCAAAAAAATTTCATTATTGAGTTGCTCAAGCTGTGTAAGAAGTCTGCTGTGTTCAGAACAAGCAGCAGCTGGCCTGAGTCTTGCAAAATCTAAAGGTGGTCTACTTGTGCCCTCTAGCCAGCTCGTCACCCTCCTCCAAATTGTGGAGGATCATTTGGATGTGCACCCAGTTGAAAAAACTGCTTCTTCTAGTGTGTACATGAATATTGTGGAGGATGTTCTGACGGACTCTCGCACTGCTTCAGCCGCTGTCGGTTGCCAGTCACATTCTCTGAGCACCACTGCAGAAGTTATACAGCTTTTTGTTTTCTCAAAACGCGTTCGCATTGTTTTCACAAGAGAAAAACAAACAGATGCGAGCTAAAGGGTGCACCTCATGTCCATCAGATTGCGGTAAAAAATGAAGCAGTTAAAGGCAATGAGACACCCCAATCCATATATTCCATGCCTTGTTCATTATTCATGTTGCTTAAAGAACTTCTTGGTGACCTGATATGTTGATGTTCCATGTATGTGGCTTCTTTACGAAAATAATAAATGATCGTGGTCGCATGTTGCTCTTGCCCGAGCACGTTGTATTTCTTTTCTTTTTTATTGAAACGCAAAACATTTTTTTCTCGGATTTCCGACCGTGATGACAATATCAGCATCGGTGAGTAAACAGCTCTGTATGAAAAGAAGAAAAAGACCTACTCTCGATTCTTTTGCTCTGTAAGATGCAACCAGAAGGGCTCAGATACTGCATACACTTTAACAGAAATTGAGTATCTGTGGTGGCTGAAACATCTGGAGCAATGCGCAACCTGGCGCAACTGAGAGATCGCGATCACTTCCGGGTGCTTGCGGGCGAATGGGCGTGTAACAGCTCGTATTTTCGCCTATTTTAGGGGCGAAGCTCCTTAAGGCGGCACCCGTTCGTCCCTCGTAGTCGTCGTCATCGTAGTAGTGCGTAACAAGTCTTACGCTTTGACCTCCAAGGTGGTGCCGGTGGGAGATTTCTCCTGTGCGTTGTTGAACAATAAAAAATTCGCAGCGTGCGCGTTAACTAAAAGCCGAATTCTTCTGTCTCTCATTCCCCATTAGCAGCCATTGGCATGTTCCAGTAGGAAACGTTAGTAGAAGTAGAAGTGTAAGTGTTAGCTAAAAGCCGACTTCTTCTGTCTCTCATTCCCATTAGCAGCCATTGTTTACCTCCAAGGTAGTGCCTGGTGAGATTTCTCCTGTGCGTGATTAAACAATAAAAATTTTGTTCAAAACGCCGTTGATTCATGAAATAAACCAACGAAATACGCCAGATGTTTTGTAAAAGCAGAACGAAAGAACGCCAGATGTTCTTCTTAAAGTGTAGTAGTAGTAGTTGTATGTAGCCACCTCGCCCGATCGTCAACGGGCGAGGTGGACCGGCAACGGCGCGAGGACCCTGCCGTACGAGAGTTAAATCACACTAAAAGACATACTTTGCGGGCGATACACTCTAGTGAGCTTTCAACTTTTCGTCTTAATGTACATGATAAAGAAATTATTTCTACGAAAAACGCAAGGCACACCTTGAGCAATATATTTGGTTTTGGGACGCTAAATGGAACCATGAGGCGATGCGAAGCCGGAGCACTTGCACGATCGCGTTCCGTTGGCTTTCGTTGGGCATGCTACCGACCTCGCGTCGTGGAACGCGCGTCCTGTCTTCCCTCTAGCCTTGCCTTTAATTCGCACAGGGCGAGCGGGGAATGCGATCACTCTTGGCGCTCTTTCGCTCGGGAGCGGACTTCTTCCTTGCATTTCACCGATCACAAGTGATAATGAAGGGACCACGTAAACCAACAGTACAATAAAAGTTTGATGTTTAATATATACACGATGTTTCACACTCTTTATATTATGTACTGGGCGCATTTCACGGAAGAGTTTCACGGTTTACAGATGATTCCCTCCGTAGCTTCGCCCCACTCATCATCATTCACCCCGTGGATATGCTGTGATTTTTTACAAGTGGCATCGCTGGCACTTTGCTGTGAATGTGGGGTGTTTAACTTGACGGAAATGGTAAAAAGCTGTACCTATCGTAGTGTCGTAGTGTTAGACGAAAGGAGCTTGCCAGACCGTGGCGCCCGCATTTCGATGGCGGCGAAATGCAACAACACCAGTCCGTTGAGAATTAGGTAAATGCAAAAGCACCCTAGGTGGCAAAAATCATTCACAAGTCCCGCGCTACGGCGTTCGTAATTATATCTTGCTATTGTTTGGTTAATCCCCAAATTGTTGTGTTTTTTCGGCTGATACCTTCGCGAGCGGCATGTTTTGAGCTGGCTTTTTGCTCCCGGATGGTCAGTTTAAAACAAAACGCGTTGAGGAATATATTTATGCATGCTGAGTGCAAAAAGTAAAAGCGTGAAAGCAATGCGACCATCGCGGAAATTTAGAAAGCTACAACAGCGAGGCTGCCCCTAAACACAACCCCAAAGATAGCAGCGTTCGCATCGCCTCTCAAGCACAGCTGCGCCTCTGGCGGCGGCAATATCACGACCATAACAAGCATTGAGTGACTCTGGTATTGAGAAGGGTTTTAGGTCTAGTGCAGGGACAGCTATAGAAATATCGGCAGCGTTTTCGTGGACGGTTGCAGCTAGCTGGTCCGCCATCACTTTCCTTGGATCTCGTGGTGCCATGGCACCCAATAACTGTTTGAGTGCGTAAATCGTGATTGGAGTGAGTAGAGCGATACAAGGAAAGGATTTCTGTGTTTTTTTAGAGCTGTTAGAGCTTTTTACCTCGATTGCGCAAAGAGTGTGCTGCCGCAAGTCTTATATTTCATGAGTTGAAGCTTCACCCACAAAGACTCTGGGCAACGCGCTGCGCAGGCCTCGCCGTGATGTGTAGGAAGCTTCGCGATTGTTTTAGAACAATCCGTTAAGATTGCGCGCCGCACGAGAATGTTCCAGCTTTGTCGAGAGATAACGCCGCCAACGGTGATATCGCTGGAAAGTTCGATAGCACCTGTATAAAAGCCGACGCACTTCGCCGCTTGTCAGTTGATCGACGGACGACGCCCTGTTCGCCGCTATCATTGTACAGCGTGTATTGCTGTAGTTCTAGTTCTCATTTTCCCGGCCACAAGTTCGGCCAAATAAACAGTTTCATTCTGCAAACGCCGACTGCTTTCTTCGTCGACGTCACGACCACGTGACAGTATATAACTGCACTTTGCAGTTTCAATTATTTAATGTGTTTAATGGCTACCAATATTGCAAAGACCTGTGCGGTAAAGATGCCTGTGTTAGAGTGCAGATCACCAGCCTCTGAAAACGATAGGCGGAGCGGCGCATATGATGCGTCAGTTTAACACTTGGAGGACTGTATAAAATTCAGGGTATGAGTTCTTATATTGAAGACGCGTGCATCGTGACTTGCTGCAACTGCCGCGCTGGGCGATGTACAGCTGGAGCCACCAACAGGCGTTCAGAAAGTGGCACATCCATTTCCTCAGCTAGGCCCCTCACATGAAGTGAGTGGGGCTGTCTTACCGAAGGACGCTTGTGAAAGAGGGCATAGCTGGACAAATCATCGACTGTAAAGTGTGAGGAGCGCTCGTTGTTTGCATTTACTTTGAGAAAACATACGAAGAATATTGTAGAATATGTGCAGGTGGAGCGACCACTCGTTCGATTCAATGTGCAGACTTTCAACGGGGCTCGTTCGAGAAGCACCCGCAGAAAGGCGAATGCCTAGATGGTGGGCAGGGTCAAGCATCAAGGCGCCCGGGGTCGCAGACTGAAAAACAACGGCCCCAAAGTCTAGGCACGTGCGAATCAGGCTTTTATACAGATTCATCAGGCACTTTCAGTCACTACCTCATGCAGCGTGTGAGAGGACATTTAGGTTATTCATTGTTTTCACGCACTTGCTTTTATATACTTGATGTGCGATACAAAGGTAACCTTCGAGTCCAGAATCAGGCCTAGAAATTTATGCTTCGCCTCTACAGGTAACCGCTGACCATGCAGTTCAATTTCGGGATTTAGGTCTGGCCTCTCTTTCTAGAGAAGAGAACACAGGTGCTCTCTTGTGGAGTTAACCTGAACCGTTGTCATCTTGCCATTTGGACACCTTGTTCAGACCGAGCTGAACCTGCCACTCACAAATCGCGAGATTACACGATTAAATGCTATCTGGATATTATGAGCATACATGCGATAAATTATAGTTGGTGGAATGCAAGGAGGCAACGAGTTCACTTTTACAATGAAAAGCGTAGAGCTGAGCACACAACTTTGTGGTACTCCAGTTTCCTGCCAAAACAATCGTGAGAGAGCATTCCCAACCCGAGCATTGAATGTGCCGTCTGACAAATAGCTTTAGAATATATACAAAATTTGGCCACTTATGTCTAACAGTGAGAGGTCTCTCAGTATACCAAACCGTCACGTGGTGGCATAGCCATTTTCCACGTCAAAGAATACAGGGTTAAATAATTGTTTGTGGACAAAGCTTCGCGAATTCTTGCCTCAATACGTACGAGACCGTCAGTGGTGGGTTGACCCTCTCGAAAGCCGCACTGATATGGACCAAGCAATTTCTTTCATTCTAGGAAATGTAGTAAGCGGCAGTTAATCATTTTCTCGAGCACTTTACATAAGAAACCTGGTAATGCTTTAGGCCTGTAGCTGGACACACAGGATGAATCATTTTCCTGTTTAAGAATTAGAATTCTTATAGCCTCCTTTCAAGCAGAGGCGATCTCGCCAGAGAACCATGTAACGTTGTATAGAGAAAGGAGGTTTTTAGTGTTTCTGAGGGCATGTGCTTGAGCATCTGGTATATTACTCGGTCGGAACCAGGGGCATGCTTATTGCAGGTGTTAAGTGACGCCAGCAGTTCTACTAAGCAAAATCATTCATTGTATGCTTCATTTTTTGTACATTTCCGCTCTAACTTTTCTTGTTCGATTTGTACTTTGTACCTTTAGTATGTATCACAGTAGTGTGATGAGCTGGATATGTGTTCAAAGTGTGTACTCAGAAAATTTGCTTGATCTTTTAAGCTTTCTCCTTGTGTGTTTACCAAATGTACACTCTAAGAAAAAAAAGTCAAAAGAGCGTCTGTGGCAGGTTCGTTTATTAAAGCAAGTGGAATTAGTTGTGCAGTACTATTCTCGAATGAGAGATGGAGGTGAGCGTTTGATTTTGATAGAAATGAAAATATATTTGCACACACACACAAAAATAAACGAAAGGGAAACACTAGAATCAACAAAAGGTAAACTAACAAGCGTCAGCCTGACCACAAATACATAGAAGACTGTAGCATTGGGCGCGTTGGTACAACATGATTATCAGTGCAAAACAGCGCAGCCGACAGGAGAGGACAGAAGAGGACACAGAGCGCTGAACTTCCAACAGTTTATTTCTTTTGACTGCCTTCGCTTTTATACAGTTACACGCTGTCACACCAGCCATGCGCGGAGCACAATAATGTTACAATTCATCACGTGGACAAACCTAAATAGATCTTTTCCCTATCAGTGAGAGCCACAGAGGGGGTACTTACACAGTCATCCTTTAACCCTTTCAGCCCTGAATTTTTTTAACGGATAGATAATTTTTTTTCGTGTTGAGGTTGCTTTTTTATCGCCTCAAGATCACGAAAATAATCTTTCCTGAGCATCCCACCAGTGTATGAGAAAAATAGCGCCATGCCCTATATATAGGACACCAGGGCTTAGTGGTTGTGAAGGGAAATCTGGTGAATTTCGATATTGCTATTTATTTTACTCTGTTTACACCTGAAATTGTTGTGAAGCTAGCATGCCAGCAACCATATATTAGTTACTGCGTTTGAAAGGTCCAAAAGCAAGTTTTCGCACTCGTGACACAGTGCTCTTCAATGCACTTGAATGGCCATTACCTAATTATTGGAAGCCTTGTAAGATCTAACATCATAATGGGTTGCCGAATCCTCCTTTGGTGCGCCGCAATTATTGTCGCCCGTGCCTGCATGGGTAAGCTGATGGAACTGCTCTTCATCCTCGTTATCTTCAAGCCCTGTCATGCACCATTCTTACACTGCAGCAAACGTACTCAGATCAATTATGTACAATCTCGCTGTTGGGACCCGCTTGCAAATTAGCAAGAAATGCAGGCTGACTTCCCAAGGGGAATAACAAGGAATTGGAAGCAGACACAAGAGCTACGGCTCCGGGTCATCATGCAATGCATTCAAAGATCTCACATCCACTGGCCCTGGTGTCCTATATTTAGGACACGAAGATTTTAACACGAAAGTGTTTTATGCCGGGGTCCACCAAGACTTCAGTGACGTATTTCCGTCACGGAAATGACGTTGAAAAAAATATACACAATCAGATGGCAAAGAAAAAAAGGCACCGTCAACGGGCCTCGAACCCACGACCGCACGGTCCGCAACAGCATATGCTAGGCACGCTACCCACTGTGCCACGGTCACAGACTCTGGAGGCTTTACGAACGCGCCTTTTATATCTACCACTCTCCCGGTCGGCTGGGTGGTGTTGACCTCTGGGAGTGGTAAGGTAAAGTAATTCGTCTTTGCTGTGGCCTCCGCGACTAGCACCTGCAAGCGTTATGCGTCCGTCCCATTCGGCGCGTTTTCAATAGAAGTTGAATGTCGTCACTGCCTTAACACACCGCGAGGTGGCCACCTTTGCCCAAGCGTCGCAAAATAGCTCTGCGACGCTCGCCTGCCTCACCTGGCTAGAGTAGTACACTCTAACCTGGCTGTAACGCCGCGTTCCATGCTCACGCGCTCACCCCGAGAAAAATCGCAGCCGGGCTACCGGGGCATCACGACGCGCTTTGCGTTTCTCTGTAGTCCGGCCGTGGTGTTCAATCACATTTTAACATGCCGCGGGATGGCGACCAAGTTCTACGTCCAATATGCGACGCTCTTCTGGCTATCACACCTCGTTCTCTGATTACGCTTTCAGCGTTAACTACTACAGGCTACAGCTACCACAAGGGTTTGTTTAATCATTTAACATGGACGTTAGTCGTCCGGATGGAGATGAACCACCAATCATCAAAGTGGGTGCATACACGTTAAACGGCGCCATTAGCTGCCAGATATCAATATACATTGTGCACATAGGCGTGCGCACAGGGGGGGGGGGGGGCGCAGGAGGGGCGCCCCCCCCTAATCACCTAAGAGGGGGGCGCAAATCTGCCCCGTACATTGACCCTTCTAGCCACCTAAGAGGGGGGGAGGGGCGCAAAATCTGCCCCATTCATTGACTTAGTAGGGTGGGGGGCCGCTGCGACGGATCTTTGCACCCCTAATGGGGAACTCTGCGCACGCCTATGATTGTGCAAACTCTCTTATATCAATGTACAGTAAGCATTCAGTTACTTCTGTAAGGGCACGCTTTACTTTCGTGTTATTCCGATTCCTATGACGGAGGGATCAACCGTGTTTTTTTCTTTGCAGCGGCATAAGCGGAAATGTTAGGGAAAGCCCCCTGTGTAAATAAGCCGTGAAGCACTTTAGAAACAACAGAGAAAATTACGATGGCTACAGAAGAAATAGTTATTCAGTAAAATGTCATCAAATATTTGGTTGCGGCGTTTGTCGTCTTTTTCACCTTCCGCCGTCTTGTTTTCAACATTGCAGACTTCCGAGGAAGACGGTAATGGAAAACCTACTACCTATGTTTGCACAGGTGTATCGGGGATACCACAGACGCATTTTTGAAATTTTTAGCAGTATATGTCACAATTTATAGCAATCTTTCTTCGTGTCTTTTTTATAGGACGCCAAGGCCGAAAGGGTTCAAGAAAAAATCTTACCAGCATCGATGACTTCGCGCGTGATGCGATCTCTGCTTTTGGCGACGGTGCTACAATCTGAATATCTTGGTCGATACCCACACATGCTACAGTGAGCGGACAGCCACCCTTGCTTTGACCGATCAACATTGTACATATACTCTTTCAACCTTTCATTCAAACACCGACCCGTCTGACCAACGTAATATTTTCCACATGACAACGGCAGCTGATAAACTACGTTACATAGACAATCTCTAAATTTATTTGCGTGGTTTTTAGTACACGCCCGATTGGGTCTGGACGCTGGGACAGACATTTCGCACAAACTGCTCAATTTTTGTGGGGCCGAAAAAATCGCTTTCACCTCCACTCGCTGCGCTACTTTTTTCAGATTGTGTGCTATCTTATGCATATATGGAATTACAGCGAAATTCTGTCTCTCTCTAGCAGGTTGGCCTGCGTTAGTGTGGCCACTTGACTGAAGATCACGCACCAACCTTTCGGCGACAGAGACTTGTACGTGGTTAGGGTAACCGGCCATGGTCAGCCTGTACTATTCCATTCCGCACGATCCTTTATTACACTGCATTGAAGAATGTATTGATGAGTTTGGTGCCCCGAATTTTCAGACTCAGTCTGGCATTAGCGTTAGCGGGTTCTTAGAACTTCTGAGTTTTTACCTACGGTCAACGTACTCCCTTTGGGATGGAAAACCTCACCTTCAGAAAGCCGGCATTTGTATCGGTTCTTGCATTGCTCCCATCATCGGTGATTTGTTTTTAGCTAAATTTGACAGGTCCGTTTCGGAAGCTTTCGCTAACACCAATGTGACACGTTTTCAGATACGTTGACGATTTTTTAATTTTCATGGATAGCCATGTTGCATCGTACAGAGCTGACGCACTTGGTGTTTTAGATCTGATGCGGAATAGTTTTGAACCTTTTGAGCTAACCCATGAATGGTCTGAGAATTGCGAAATCAGGTTCCTTGATGTCAAGTTATTCTTGAATGATGGCCGTTCTTGCTGGATGTATCAACCACGTGGGAATAAGCCAATTCTGCCGTTTCATTCTGCGCACTCTAATCTAGTTAAGCGATGTATTATAAAATCCTGCTTTACCAATGCTTTGCGCAAGTCTTGTGAGCACAAGATGTTAGAAAGTTTTCAGGAGCAATCGGTAAGGCTGACCATGGCCGGTTACCCTGTACAGTCTCTGTCGTCGAAAGCTTGTTGCGTGATCTTCAGTCAAGTGGCCACACTAACGCAGGCCAACCTGCCAGAGAGAGACAGAATTTCGCTGTAATTCCATATATGCATAAGATAGCACACAATCTGAAAAAAAGTAGCGCGGCGAGTGGATGTGAAAGTGCTTTTTTCGGACCCACAAAAATTGAGCAGCTTGTGCAAAATATCTGTCCCAGCGTCCAGACCCAATCGGGCGTGTACTACAAACCACGCAAATAAATTTAGAGATTGTCTATGTAACGTAGTTTATCAGCTGCCGTTGTCATGTGGAAAATATTACGTTGGTCAGACGGGTCGGTGTTTGAATGAAAGGTTGAAAGAGCATACGTACAACGTTGAACGGTCAAAGCAAGGGTGGCTGTCCGCTCACTGTAGCACGTGTGGGTGTCGACCAAGATATTCAGATTGTAGCATCGTCACCAAAAGCAGAGATCGCATCACGCACGAAATCATCGAAGCTGGTAAGATATTTTCTTTAAAGCATGATTGTGTGTGTACCTCCTCTGTCGCTCTCACTGATAAGGAAAAGGTCTATTTAGGTTTGTCCACGTGATGAATTGTAACAGCATTGTGTTCCGCGCATGGCTGGTGTGACAGTGTGTAAGTGTACAACAGCGAATGCATTCAAAAGAAATAAAGTGTTGGAAGTTCAGCGCTCTGTGTCCTCTTCTGTCCCCTCCTGTCGGCTACGCTGTTTTGCACTCATAATCACAAATACATAGAGTTTTCCTTAAACAAGGGAAACTTATCATAAGCCTAAATGTCGTGCAAGTCCACACGCTAATGTTGTCAGGAAAGTCCTGATGTGGAAAGAGAACGGCTCACGAACGGGCTGGGAAGACAAGCGGTCAAGTGAAGAGAACGGGGTGGTGGAAGTCGACAAGCTCGGGCCCTCAGTCCGACGGCTCACTTCCGCTCCCTGTGGATGCCGTCATCGGTGGTGCTGTCTCCCGCCCGAGCACCACAACCACGCCATGCCTGGGCCTCAGCAAAAGCCACGCCGGTAGAATGGTGACCAGGTACGCGTGCAGGCCTGCGCCGGCTAGGTGGACGCCTTCAGAACCCGGGTACAAGCGCCCGACAAGCTCGCACTCCCCACCCTAGCCACGTTCCTCGATCCGCCAGCAGAGCTATTCTTCTTTCTCCTTTTCGGCGCAGTGGCTCGCGGCGATTTTTATTTTGCGTTTTTTTTATGCTCTGATGCTCGGCGCGCTCGCGGAAGTAGCACGTTGTGCGTTGTCCTCGTCGTTTTTGCTGCTCCATCCGTCGGACGCACCACACTCGCGCCCTTCATTCATAACAGCGTCACGGCACCGACTCCTTTCGGGTACTCATTTAACCATTTTTGGAAGGTCGAAGCAGAAAAAGAGAGTTAGTATTGCTGCAGGAGTCACTATACTCTATGGAAGCGCGTTTAGATTACCTTCCGTGATGAAGGTGCCGCCGTATACGCCGTACATATCGCGCGTTTGCCGTTCGGCGCCGTTGTGGCGCCGTGGCTTGCCTACAGAGCCGGGGTGGCACGGCGCCTCTGCCTCCTCTCTCAGTTCCCTCATTCTTTTGGAATGGGCTGCGTTGGTTGCACAGGTTGCGTGTCTTGTAGTTTTGTGTTCCACCAAACATGTGCATCTCCAGTGGCGGTGACGCCAGGCTCCGTGCTCGAAGTGACGCTTAGATGGCAGAATATTCATGGAGCTGCGCACACGGACAACGTGCGCCTGTTACCGGTCAGTATACTGTTTTCGTAGGTACTAATTCTACCGCTTAAGCTTGGCGTCTGCAGCAGCTCTACGGAAGTAGGGTGCCAGCCATGTCCAACAGAAGCTTGCGTCTGCGGGGCTGTTGCGGATGCCGAACTAAAATTGTCATTTAACGAGTTAACACCGTTATGCGCGTTGCTGTACAAGCTCCCATAATATGAGCGAAGGAAACAATTATCAAGGGTCATTGTTTGGTAATCGCAAATTATGTCTGCACTGCTGAAGGTGCAAGATGTCGTTTTGAGATGCGATTTAGTCTACATCATAACAACATTTCCATGAACATTGAGTGTGCAGCGTGGTTCCGCACGTGGGAACGTGAAAGAGAGTCTGTGTGCAGGACACTTAGACACATTATATATAATGGTTTTTGTTGGCTTAATGACGGTAGTTTGAGGTGCAGATATAGTACGACGCTTCCACCAAGTACGCGGTAGTCACTTAAGTTGGACGCGCGCCCCGCCACGGTGGTCTAGTGGTTATGGCGCTCGACTGCTGACCCGAAGGTCGCGGGATCGAATCCCAGCCGCGGCGGCTGCATTTTCGGTGGAGGCGAAAATGTTTGAGGCCCGTGTACTTAGATTTAGGTGCACGTTAAAGAACCCCAGGTGGTCGAAATTTCCGGAGCCCTCCACTACGGCGTCTCTCATATGGTGGTTTTGGGACGTTAAACCCCAGATATTATTATAAGTTGGACGCGCCTAGCCGCTTATGCGAAAAGCTCGAGACTTTCGACGGCCCGCGTTGTTGCTGCCGCCGCCATGCACTCTGTTCCCTCGCTTCTGTTTGCTGTTTTCGTGGTTTGCCGACATCTGAGATCACGTTCGGCGTTATAACTGAATCGAGTGAGCGTACGTGTGTGTGAGAGCTATGTGCGGTAATTCTACCATATCACATGTCTGATTACGACGCTGACGGCGTCCGCGTGCGCTGGGTGTCGTGTGGGTGCTCATACTCGCATGCATTTATCTGAGCATCTAACGAAGGGCTACGTTTATAAAACAAGTTCAAGTTCAACTTTATTTTTCTTTCTGATACAGAAAGAGGAGTAAGAGCTAAAGGCCATATTGCCTGACAGAGGCTCTTACTCCTATGCGCATTCGGCATGCATGTACGCGTTTTCGAAGCTAGTACAAACAATGGAGCAACCAGAGAAATCAAAGATGCATGTGCATCATTATCACTGCAAATAAATCAATACACGTAGACATCATACATGAAAACACTTCATGATACTTCATGAAAAACAAACATATCATACGAACACTTCAAGAACATATACACATACGCATTAAATTGTGAACTTTCACATTTCAACTCAGACCGAAAAAAAAACATGTGTATGCGGTGTACATAAAAAAGATTAGTGAGATATATTTTATTGATAAGTTATCGTGGAATGTAACAGGAAGTTTTTTACAAATTGTTTAAAGCGGGGGGCATGAAAATCTATGTAATTCTCAACAATGTTTAATAGCCGGGGTATTTGATACTCAACGTCCTGACGCCCGTAGTTAGTTCGCATGAGTGGTGGCATTCTCATTTGGTGGCGTAATTTATATCGAGGGGAAGAAATGGGTAGGTTACTAACATGGAGCCTGTGCTTTTTTATGTGCAAAAGTAATCTATAATAGTAAATTTGATTTGCTCTGATTAATGAGTGTTTATCAAAAAGATTGTGTGTGGGTAAGTCTCGCGCTCTACCATGATAGTTTTCGAAACATCGTATTACCCTTTTTTTGTAGTTTTATTAATTTGTCGTAGTTTTTTGCAGTTGTTGTTCCCCATATTAATGCACAATAGCTCAGTTTTGAGTAAAAGAGGGCGTGGTACATTGCTTTCTTTAGTGTTAGTGGTATAAGACTGCTAATTTTATACATAGAGCCTACTACTTTACTGAGGTCGCTGCTGAGTTTATTTACATGATTGTCCCAAGAGAGGTTTTCTTGAAACCACACCCCCAAAAACTTTTGCGTTGCTACCTGTTCTATCTGCTTTCCTTTAAATGAAACAGTAATATTAACAGGCATTGGCTTTTTTATCGGTTTAAATATTATATACTTAGTTTTGCTAACATTTAATTGAAGTTTGTTTAAGTTCAGCCAGTCAGATAACAAAACTGAATAATCATTAATGTCTTTTTCAATCTGTTGTAGGGATGCATTTGAAAAGAAAAGGTTGGTGTCATCCGCATACATGACTATGTTCGGTGCAGGTGAAATGTTTGGGAGGTCATTAATGTATATGTTAAATAATACTGGGCCAAGTATGGATCCCTGCGGTACGCCAGTCCGTATTTTAAGATGTGGAGAGGTGACCTGATTGAGTGAAACATACTGAAAACGATCCGTTAGGTAGCTTCGCATGAGATCTAAAGTTGTACCGCGTATCCCATAGCTATGAAGTTTAGATAACAGTATTTCATGATTCACACTGTCAAATGCTTTACGCAGATCCAGGAATAAACCGACCGTGTATAAACGATTTTCAATATTTTGTAGTATTTGATGTTTTATTTTGAGGAGTGCATCCTCACATGATTTATTTTTCTGAAATCCATACTGAGATGTACTAATTATAGCATACTTATTTAAGAATCCTTCCAGTCGTGAGTTTATAACAGCCTCAAAAAGTTTTGAAAAGAGCGGTAGTATTGAAATAGGTCGGAAATTGTTTACAGAGTAGTCTGCGCCCCCTTTGTGAATTGGGGAGACGCGGGCTATTTTAAGTTTGCTTGGGAAAATTCCGTGGTCAGTAACCGCTCAAGGCGTGTGTACGACTGTCGGAGGATTCGCTTGGGTGTGGGGATATGCCGGTACAAAGCCTGGCTTATTCTGAAAGTAAATTTTGAAGCCATTTTTCAGAAAAGAAGTGCTTTCATTCGTGCATAGCCAGTGCCTATTGCGAAGCGAGGTTCCCGCCTCCTGTTGCGTGAAAATTTGTTTTCGTTACGAAATTATTTAAAACGCAACACTCGTGTCGTATGTGTGTACAGTCACGGTGTGTTGAACAAAGGGTGGTTTTAAATGCAAATAATCAGCGTGCGTGTTTTGGTTATTCCTCGAATTCCGGATCGCTTCTCCCGCCTCTGGACAGCCTCACTTGGGGAAACGAAGGTGTCGTTATGGTCTGGCGCCTAAGAACTCGTGATGAGAAAATTAACAAAGGCGTTCGCCCTGTCAGCGAGGCAGTCGGTCCTACACTTTGTTTGGGTGGACAAGACAATGTACAAAAAGAGGTGAAAAGCACCCACGCAAAGAAGCCTAAACCATTTTCGTTGTTTAAAAAATGCTCACATCATCTTGTGCTGCAAGTTTGTCGCCAAGTGTCAGGTTAAAAAATCTAGTATTGGCAAGCTGTGTTTTGCATGATAACGGCAAAAAACTTGGTTCCTTACCATGCCTGTTTGCATCTGTTGTTTTGTTGAGAGCCTTCATTATATCTTTGTAAGCCACTTATTTTGTAGGTTGTGCAATGTCCTACTACAAGTCCGTTTTCTCATCATAATAACACGTTCTCCTTTTCAGATACCATTTTTCATGGCTGCTCACGCTCAAGAGGAGCGACAACATAGCAAGTCACAACTCGGATGCCTCTAGCTGTCACCACTTTTTTTATTTATTCATAATCATAAGGAATAAATATGGACACATCATGCAGATTTCCGCAGTTTATTTTGCAGCATATGACACTATGCACATCACAGTCAGACATTTTAGTTGGCTATACTCGTACAAGCATGTAAGTGAGGGATACCTCAACTGCTTAATTGGAAATCACAGACCATCTTTCCGCGCTTTGTATATTACTCTGCCGGAAAAGGTGTGTTGTCCTTCACTTACTCGCGCAAAACACACAGGGACAAGAAGAGACTTATGAGGACAGGCGCGAAGTCGCGCCTAGCCTTGTCTCTTCTTGTCCCTGTGTGTTTTGCGCGAGTATGTGAAGGATGAATTTGTTCCAACTAGGCCGAATTGCAGTTTTGCTTCAGGATATAAGGTGTGCTGTTTTGACGAGTTTTATCAAAATATTGCTAGAATTGTACCATTATTGTTGTGCAGCCGCTGGGCACAACGGCAAGTATTATTGGACTTGCTTAAAGTGAATACTTCAACATTTACAACAGTAGTCGCGCAAATGTAGAGCACGGGTCAATTGAGTAACTTAAAACAGTTGTGGAGTCGCTTTGACGCTTCGGCGTGCGTCATTTGACCCACATAAGATCGTTACCGGCAAGAGTCGTCTGACTGCCTCAAAAGTGGCAATGTGATCCTTCAGATAAGAGTCCTTCCGAAGAGGGTCAGGGTTACTCTCCTAGAGCGCGCCGACTCTGACCCACTAAGAGAGTCACCGTGTCTCATTAAAGAAAGTCGTATACGTGGCAAGTCAGCACTCTCTCAAGAGAATTACACACTCTTTTTTTTCTTAGAGTGTAGTGGACAGAAGCACACGCTGTTGGGCTAGTCGGTTCATGTTCTTTCAGAAGCCACGGAAGTGGCTATTTCGCGCAAAGAAAACACAAGGGGAGGGATAAGGGGAGCGCTCCCCTTATCCCTCCCCTTGTGTTTTCTTTGCGCGAAATAGCCACTTCCGTGGCTTCTGAAAGAACATGTAGTGGACAGGTTTGCTTGCCTTTAACTCTGTTTACCTTATTTCAAGCTTTCCCCTATCTGTGTTCATACTGGGTATAAATTTCGCCCGGCTTTCTCGCTTTGATTGTCGGCGTGTTCTCCTTCCTTGTGATTTGGCATGATTGAAGTTTTTGAGGTTTTCTGCTGTTGGAGGTGCGTGGATGCTTTCTTCTGCTTTCTCCGCGCCTTCCTGCATGCATCGTTCCACCATGGAACGCGGCGTTTTGAACCTGTACCATTTCCTTCAGGAATACATTTCGAAGCTGCATCAATTAAAAAGCTGTAAAGCACTTTACAGCGTCATCTATGTTTAGCGCAGACATATCCGCCCATGTCATGTGAGTAAGGGCTCGCCACCGTTCCCAGTCGGCTGTGTCAGCCTTCCACCGAGGGTCCTGCGGAATGAGTTGGTGCACTCCGGCTTACCGGGAAATGGCCACTTCCATAAGAGTTTTCAGGAACATTCTGTTCAATATAAGCTAAAAGCGACGGTGATGAAACGCTAAGAGCTATGGTGGAGCATGATTTGTTTTTGAGGCTAAAATACTTGGGCTTCTTCGTATTCAGCAGACATAACCTAGAGAAAAAAATACGTTGTTCAATAAGACGTCCTCGAGCGCCACAGCAAGACACGGCGTGAATAAAAATCCCCAAGTATCAAGTATGGTTCTGCAAGCTCCTCTATTAATGATTCAAACTCACGTTTTGGAGCTGGAAATCTTGTGGTATGTACGTACAGTAAACAAATAGTAATGAGCTTATTTGAAACAACGGCTCGGACGGCAACTGCCTCCAGGGATGTTTGGGGTGTTAAATGTGTACACGCGGCACTTCTGTCTACTATAATTGCTACGCCACCAGATGACGCCACGGCATCATCGCAGTCCTTTTACATTAATGACTGAATATACGAACAGCGCAACTGACAAGGACAGAGGAAGGTAACAACACACAGCGCTGACGCATGCCCATTTTTTCACTATATATGTACTTCGCTCCGCTATTAATCATTGTTGAAAGTCAGCGCTGTGTGTTGTTATCTTCCTCTGTCCTTGTCAGTTGCGCTGTTCGTATATTCAGTTATGACCTAACAACTTGCCCAAGTTTCCACGCTTCATAGAAAATGACGTAGTGGCGGAGAAAATTATTATGATTGAATTTTAGCTGTGTCTCCTGTACACGCAGTACTTTTGGACTGATATTTTGGGTATCTTCTTGCAGATCATCGATGTTTCTGAGAAGGCCTCCTATGTTCCATTGTATTATTTGTGAATAGCTTCAGAAGGGCGTCTTGCTGGGCGAGTTCGTGCGATAACATCATTAAAGACCGCGCAAAAAACACGGACACAGAAGAAGGAGCACACGTACACAGCACTAATTACCAACTGAGCTCAGATTATTCAAGAACACACACACATATCCACTCATAAAAAGAAACCTGTGATTCCAAACAACAAGAACAGATCTAGTGATTGGCAACGAGGAAGTCTAACTTCATAGAATGCAACACTATCAAAGGCCTTGCGACACGTGCTTTAACAAATCTATCTATAAAAATTGCCTCTTCAATCTCTCGCTTTGTCTTTTCTTTTAATCTTGCGAGCACAGTTGCTTCTGTCAGCTCGAGCGTGTAGCCGCACTGCCTACAATGCTGCGAAAGACTTTCACATGATGGTCCACTCAAAGAGGCTCTGTCGTCAAATAATTTATTGTTGAAACAACGCTCTGTCTGCCCATTCCCACACGACAAAGGTAAATTGTAGACCACTCTCTTGGCGCAATCAACTAACTTTTCCGGATGTTTGATGTTGCACCCGTGGTTCACCCAAAATTGCTTCTGCAGCTTCTTCCCCACACCCGCACAAAGCTCGCCAAGCTTGTTACCACCTAAAACACTACATTACATACATACCTCACCCCTACCTTTTTTTAACAATATATTATTTGACCATAGGGCCTCTTTGAGTAGACCGCCATGTGAAAATCTTTCGTTGCATTGCAGGCAGTGCAGCTGAGTGCCTGAGCTGACAGAAGCAACCGTGCTCGCAAAATTAAAAGAAAAGACAGAGTGAGACATTGAAGAGGCGTTTTCTATCAACAGATTTGGCGAAGCATGAGCCGCGAGGCCCATACTTCGCCAGAAGCATGGGCCTCGCAAAATTCGGAATACAGCATGCAATGTTCCAGTGTTTTTAGTGAGGAGTAGGGTACGGAGCAGCTTATGTTTCCAGTACAATGATGTAAAAAAAGGCACAGCTGTGATTAAACAGGGATTGCTTATGTCTTACTGCTAGGGAATCCTTCTAAAATTTGTAAATTTGGGCAGCGCTAAAGCGCTTAAAGTGTTCATCCTTGTCTGCATATTAGCTGACATTTGCCTATAACTAATCGTTTTCTTTTGTCGTCTGGTATATTTTAATGATTTTGGTTGCTGTTGTACTGGCTCATACCAAAAGACAATAACTGACATCTGACAGAAACAACCTGTTATAGAGTGTTCGCTTAACATAAACTGGAAGAAAAACGGCTTGTGTCCTCTTCTTTGTGCTCCGTCCCGTTCGCGCTGAAAAGTTTTCAAAATGGAAGAAAGAAACGCATTCGTGTAAGTATGCGCACACACTTTGAAGACTAGTAATTAGATAATTAATCTAACTTCTCAAGGCATTGTGCAATTAAAAAATAATAAAGTTTTCACGCTCCCTACGATATCAATTGCCGCGCTACCTACACGTAATCTAACATCTGGAGAAGCCATTTTTTTCGCGACTGAGAACTACAGCTTTTGTATTTCTTGCCTTCATGAGTAAGCATTTCCGTTCACTCCATGCGTTTATTCTTTCTAACGCAGTGATTATAAGTGTCGTCAGGGCATTCATATTGTTACCTGTGAAAAAATTGGCTAGTGTCAATTGCGTACATTATGTATTTAGGTTTATCACTGATTTTCACCAACTCCCTTGTCACCCGGACCCTTCGCGGCTGGTACGAAACGAACTGCATTAAAAGTATGTATACTTCGCGGTAGTAAACACGGACGACAAGAAGACACAAGGACAAGCGCAGACTATCAACTGAAGGTTTATTTTTCACAAACCACATATATATGACTGAAACAGAAAAAGAAAACACAAAAACCTACAAAAAATGATGACTTAGCTCTTAACAATCAACAAAACTTGAACGTTTGATAAAAGCAGATTCATGGTCCATGTGCGCCACTTGCCAGATACCGCAGCTCTTTATCTAGAAGAGCTAACGACGGTTTGCTTACACAGTTTTCTGGTTCCCGTGCCATTTTTTCCGCTTCGACGATCATACGGTTATGATCGTCTTTATGCCTGTACATTACGACCGTGCTTTCGAACTGCGCATGGCAGCCACACTTACTGCCATGCTGAGCCAAAAAACCTTCATTGCCATTGCGTACATTGCGTGCGTGCTCGCGCAGGCGCTCATTTAGGCATCTCCCAGTCTGCCCGATGTAACGCTCACCACATGATAGCGGAATTCTATAAACTACCTTCGTGCCACATCTGACAAACTGGGTTTTATGCCTGACAGTGCAAGATCGTTTGGGCTTATTGTTTACACATGTCAATTTGGCTAGCTGAGAGAGCTTGTAAGGTGCCGAAAAAACAACCTTTACGCCCATGCGCTGACCGAGCTTTTTCATCTTGTGAGATAGCTGGTACTTGTAAGGGATTACCGCGATTGTCTCTGTGATCAGTACTCTCTCTACTTCTGGTCTTTTTCTTCTTCTTTATTGTTTCTGCCACAGAAATGAGAAGCGAATCCGGGTAGCCAGCTTCTTTTAGACGCTCAACTTGATTTTGGAAGCTTGTTTCCATCATATGGAAACATGATCGGTCTAGGGCATTAGTGAAGCAGGAGTTCACTATGCCTCTCTTAACCAACTTGGTATGCGCTGATTTAAAAGGCAAAAGCGGTTTCATATCGCGAGGCTCATACGTCCAGCATGTGTGATTTACGCTGAACATAAGTCTCATTTCTAAGAAGAGAATCGAGTTGTTCACTGGGAGTTCATGGGTCAGTACGAGTGGACTCAAGTAGTCACTAAAAGCTTCAATGACATCACATGACAAGCCAGTTACTCAAGCAGACTCACACTTAAAAACCACCAGGTAGTCGTCGACGAACCTGAAAATTCTCACGACTTCTTGACAACTCAGCCGCTTTTTCAAGTTCCTGTCGAACTTCGCAAGCAACAAATCGCTCATGAATCACCAACACGCCCAATCGTCCACATTGATTAGTTGCATTAAAAGGCACGGTTGCTGGGGATTCCACTTGGCCTCCACTTCCCAAGCCACAGTCACACGGATCGGTGACGGCCGGTGCAAACCAGAACAAGGAAGGCATGGACACAACTGATGCAGCTTGGCCTACGTTGCCGAAGTCGCAGCGACATGCAGATTCACACTGCACATCGGCAACAGTGCGCACTGAATAACCGACTAACGAGTTGCCTGAAGAAGACAAACCAACTATCATAGTGCTTCAGTCACTGTTGGACACAATTCGTGTGTTCGTCGGCAAGCTGAAATCGTCCTACGCTCAGTCCGTACAACAGGTACTAGATGTTCTGTGTCCAGTACTTGCAAGCCTTCAGTAGGCACCATGACACGACTCTCTACGGTGGAACGTATATGCCTGAGCTCCTGAGTCCAGTACTATGGAAGGCAGCTGTGTTATTTGGGCTCACGTGTAGTGTTTTTTTTGTATGCTCCCTTCCTTTTTTATCTCTTTCCCTCCCTTAATCCCCTTCCCCAGCGTAGGATAGCAAGTGAGATGCGTGTCTGGTTGACCTTCTTGCCTTTCCTTCCTTCTCCTCCTTGGCCATAAAAAAGGCGGGGAAGATTGAACCTTACGATGAAAAATTTGTAAGCAGGGGGTGTGTGCGGGAGCCGCAGTTTGGACAAGCGGACCTCTCTTCTGGTTGCAGCCTTGAAGAGGAATGGTCCGCTTGTGAAACGTCGGCTCCAGCACACACCCTCTGCTTACAAATTTTTCATGATTTTGACTACGTCATTTATGTAATGTTAACGAGGTCGTAACACGGTCACCCATCAATTTGGCGTTTTCATCGAAACAGAAAAGTAGATCGTATATTGTGGCTGTACGTATATGAAAAATGCACTGTACAAAATATTTCAGCGCACAATGAGCCCTAGAAATCGCCAGCTATAAACCCCGTCCACCACCGGCGCTCGCCATTTTACCATGGTGTATGTGATGTCATGTGATGTCGCGTGCTGCATGGAGCGTACCCGTCGTCTTATAGCTCTATATGTAGTTTCAGCCGCTGTTAATCGTTCAATTTTACTGTCAAGCTGAAGAAAACCGAAATAGCTCGGTAACGCGCAGCTGAGCACAGAATGCAGACGCTCGCGAAGCAAGCAGCTTGCTACGTCATGGCTCGCGAGTGCGCAATTGTTGCCCAGCGCTCAGGCCCCACGCGTGTTTACAGAGATATTCAATGATAAGCTCAGTGCTCGACCAAAGTCACCAAATTTTCGCCACCTTGTTCGTGGGCGCACGATAATTCACCCACACAACATTTACGATCGAAAATTGGCTGTCATGGCCTCTGTAATGAGCAGCTGCCATAAAATTATACTTTTCGGACCCCCTGCAGTTATTGTCTGGAGAGAAGATAATGAATTGTTAACTTTTGCACATTGCGAACCATAAATCAAGATTTAAAGAGGGAAAGTGAGGTTCCGCGAATACCATACCTTTCTAATTCTTCAAGTAAAGTATTATGACTACGGCATGCGTCATCATCATAAGGTAGTTTTGGCACGTAAAGCCCCGCAAATTATATCATATATAGGTGTTCAGAAGGTGCGTGCTATACTTATTTGTGCTTGCAAAAGTATACGTGCGCAACATATACGTGGTATACAACGGATGAATAACAAGCTTTTAGAAAACTGGGAGCTGCGTCGTCTAAACAAACTGCATATAGGGGAAACATGAAAGCGTGTAGTTTTTTTTTTGCGGTCGTGCTAGTATTGAATTGGTGTGTATTCAAGGTTTAATGGCTCTATTTACGACAAACGTGCGCACATTTCGTCCTAGAGCGAATTTAAACGCACGTATTTCAGTATCTCGAAACTGTGTTATTTTGCACGCCTGTTCTCTGCGTGTTAACCTCTTCAGACTCCTTCACCCTCTACAGGGACATTGATTCTGAGGTTCTGAATGAAAACTGAGTTTTATAGACGATAGATCCGGTGATTCTGTAGGAGGACATTTATGGCGGGGCCATCGGTAAATACCATGTAGCGTTTTTTCCCTTCCTCGGGGAGGCAACATTTCATTTGATTTCATTTATTAATACCCTCAAGGCCAAAGGCGGTACAGAGGGGAGTGAGTAAAACAAGACAAAACAAGTAAAAGCAAACAAAAACGCAGCGAACAGTAAGTAAAAATACAAGTTCTTCGGTTCCTATTGATACAGTGTTGGCTAATGTTGTTTTAAACAGTTGATGGTCTTCAATGGCGGCGATGCTTTCGGTAAGGCGGTTCCAATCCTGGGATGTGCGTGGAACAAAACTATGGTAACAGTGATCAGTATGACAGGAAATGATCCCAACTTTGTGCGAGTGATCAATGCGAACGGAGTGGTCGGATGGTTTAGTTCATTACGCAGATGGCTGTTACGGAAGTAAATTTTGTGAGGAAGGCAGAGTCGAGAAAAATAACGGCGTGAAGCAAGTGACGGTAGACTGAGAGTTAGTTTCATGGAGGAGATACAAGCAGTTCGGTTGTAGTTGTGGAGCATGAATCGGGTAGAGTTATTTTGAACAAGTTCAAGTGAATCGATTAGCTTGGCAGTACTCAGGTCCCATAGAGCAGAAGCGTACTCAAGTTTGGAGCGGATTAAGGTTTTGTAAAGAAGCAGTTTTAGTGATGCGTTGGCAGAAGAGAAATTACGTCGTAGGTATCCGAGTGTTCGGTTAGCGTTGCTAACTATGTGGTTAATATGAAGAAACTAAGGTAAATCTGATGTTATGTGTACTCCAAGATAGCGGTAGCATGTTACTGACTCAAGGATGGTAATGTTAAGCTGGTATGCTGGTGGATTAGACGCAGTACGGGATACACGTAAGGCTTTGCATTTATTGTTGTTTAGTGTCATTAGCCAGTCGTTACACCAGTTAGAAATAGCGTTAAGATCATTTTGCAATGTGGTTACGTCATGGGCGTTAGTGATTTCACAGACAACAACACAGTCATCAGCAAACAAATAAATGTTAGAAGTTACGCCCTGAGGTAAGTCGTTGATGTATATTAAGAAAAGAAGGGGCCCTAAGACCGACCCTTGAAGCACTACAGAATCGACTGAGCTACTGGGAGAAGTATGATCGTTATAAGTTACAAAGTGAGATCGGTTACAGAGGAAATGTTCTGGCCATGTCAGGATTTTCGGACTACGGTTAAGTTGCGCTAGTTTTGAGAGAAGCAGTTTGTGGCAAACCTTGTCAAATGCCTTTGAGAAATCCAACAACATACAGTCGGCGAACGAGCGGCAGTCAAGAATTAGATGAAGCTTATGAGTGAATGCAATTAGTTGTGTTTCACAAGAGAGAGTTTTCCGGAAGCCGTGTTCTGCGTGCGAAAAAAAAACAAGTTTCAGTCAAGAAAATGAAAAATTTCGGAGTAAAGAATGTGCTGCAAGATTGTGCACGAGATACTGGTTATTGATATTGAGCGGTAGTTGTATGGAGAAGCGCTGTTACCTGATATATGGATTGGAACCACCTTCCCAATTCTCAAGTCGTCAGGAATTTCACCTGTATCAATGAACTGTTGAAAAATTAGTAGCGAAAACAGAGACGAGTATGCCTTTGTACCTTTAAGAGATTTTGCATTAATAAGGTCAACACCTGGACTTGCGGAAACCTTCAAAGACTATTATTTTTTCAATAACATCACTGTCAATGGCAATCCAAAAAACGGCAGGAAGTGGAAGATGGAAGCTGCGATGAAAAAATCCGTAAAACAGGGGGTGGATGCTCGAGCCAACGTTTCGACAAGTGGACTTGTCTTCTTCAAGGCTGGAACTGAAATCAGTTCCAGAATTGAAGAAGACAAGTCCACTTGTCGAAACGTTGGCTCGAGCATCCACCCCCTGTTTTACGGATTTTTTCATGTCAATGGCAATGTCATCCATGGGTAAACAGTTGTGAAAGGGCGGATTAGGTAAACACGAACTGTTGTAAAGGACAAAGTTGCTGCAAAATACATTGTTAAGGATGGTTGGACATTCGGACTCGGAGATAGAGACTCCACCATAATCAGTCAGTGTTACTGATGATTTTGACGGAGGATTAATAACGCGCAAGAACTTCTTCGAGTTATCGCGGAGCATCGATGGTAGTATGGTCTGCGTGAAGTAACTTTTAGCTTGTTTTAGCGCCGCAACGTAATTTCTGTTAGCTTCTTTATATGTCGCCCAACGGTCTTCTGAAGGAGTTAGTTTAGCCGTACGATACAATCTTTTCTTTCGGTTGGATTGCGCAAGTAACCATTATACCATGGTGCGTTAGCATCGGAAGTGATTACGCGGTTTGGTACGTGTTTTGCAGTTAGTTCATGGACTTTTGTTTTAAACATGTTCCAGTTGGTACTTGCGCTTCGGTGTGACAAATCGATTGTAAAAAATTGTCTAGAAACTTGGATAAATTGCTGTTGATTACTTCGAAGTTAGCTCGGCTGTAATCGCGGATGGTTTTATTGGTATGACCCGTTTTAACTTTAGTGGCGTTGATTTCAAACGCTAGTAATAAGTGGTCACATAGACCAGGCAAATAAAATACGGGCGACACTTGGTCTGGACGTGAAGTTAAATTAAGGGCTAAAGTATTCGCACTAAGATTCAGTGACCTGGTGGGTTTAGTGACGAGATGACTAAAAGAAAATGTAGAACAAAGACCTAAAAAGTCATTACTTTGGGATGGAAAGGGGCTTAACACAGGCGCTTCCGATGACGATGAGATGTTAGCGAAATTGAAGTCACCTAGAAGAAATATTGGTGCAGTAGGGTGCCGTGTTATTATTACGTTGAGGGCGTCATGAAGATCGAGACAAAGGTGGAAAAGTGGGAAGGCGGGCGGTAACATGCACCAAAAATAAATGTTTTGTGTCCTAGTTCGACGCAAGCCCACGTGGATTCAAAATTAGTTTGAACAAAAATGGGGTAAAAAGGAATGCTATCGCAAGCAATACACCGCCAACAATACGATTAGTGCGATCGCACCGATAAAACATGAAATGGGACGACCTATCTAATAATTCGCTACTATGAGCATTAGAATTTAACCAAGTCTCTGTTAGAGCGACAACGTCTGCCTCACATGTATCGATAACAGAGTTAAGAGCTTCACGTTTGCTTATAATACTTCGAACGTTAGCCAGAAGAAGAGACACACTTGATTTGGAAGACTGCACATCACCTCCCCTCACGCAGCTCTATCGGATCGTGGTCTTCGCGATGGTAGGAAGCCTTTCAGGTGGGCTTTGGCGAGTTATTTTCTTAACGCTATCTGTTTTGTAGTCGTAGATCTAACACTCCTTGTTTACAAGCAGCTTCTTGTACCTTAGTTGATAAGCAGGTGATTGCGGCAAAGATTTGCCGAAATTAGCAAATTTATCCCTAACCTGTCGTGTTGCCGGTAAAAAATCTTCCTTCACAGAAACGTTTTTCGACTTGAGGTCTCCGCACGACAACCAGACAGAGTTTTTAGTTTTAAAAGAAGAGAATTTGACAATCACAGCACGGTACTTCGGCGGTGAAAATCTACCGATGCGATGGGCGTGCTCAACAAGATCAGGTCTGAATTCGCGGCCTAGGGCTGAAGAAAGCACAGCGAGCGTTTTTTGCACTGTGTCTTGCCATGATTCGTCTTCATCGGTAACACCATGAATAATTACGTTATTTCGTCGGGCTCTGTCATCCAAGTCCTACAGACGAGACTGGGTACTGTTTAGATGTTTCGTTAATTGGACGACTGTGCTTTCTACAGCTGCAAGGCTTTCTTCAAGGTTATTTATGCTAACAGCGTTTTCTTCCAAGGCATCAAGACGTTCGTAAATATTACCGAGCTTTGCTTCAATACTCAGTTGAGAAGCCTTCATTTCTTTAACATCGGCTTGTATTTGGACCTGCCCTTTGGCAAGGTCGGGTGACTGACTACTAATTTTATCGAGCATCTCGGTAATAGCGGATAAATTATTTGCTTCGTTCTCAGCGTTTGCACAGAATGTGAGTGAATAACCACTATAGTATACAAAACCTTCTGAAGCCGCGGTGGTATACAGTGGTCACGGTGCTCGGCTGACTCCAAAGTCGCGGGTTAGATACCGGCATTTCGATGAAGGCGAAATGCTATAGAGGTCTGTGTACTTAGGTTCATGTATGTAAAAAACGCCACGTGGTCGAAATTTCCGGAGCCCTCCGCTATAGGGCGCGCCTTAAAAAGCACATCGTGGTTTCGGCGACTAAAACCCGAGAAATTAGAGGATCAAGAAAATTTCGGATGCACTGCACATGAAGAAATGCTATCAATACGACGACAACGCCCTCATTACAATTTTTTTAGTAGCAGTGCCCCTGTGGTTGTGCGTCAGTAGGGTTACATATGACGCAGATATTTTACGAACGACGTCAGCGTCTGGAACAATATAATGAACTGCATCGACTGGGGCGGCTTTCAAAATTTCAGCGCTGATGGCATGCAGGCGCCGTATGAATGTTAACGCTCCTCGAAGGAACGATCAATTTCTTTGCATAATAGGGATTTCGCACGTCATTCGCTGATACAGAAGCGGTAACTGAATGCCTTAGCATTCGCCGTCACTAACCTCTGCTGCCCTAAAGGTTGAAAAGTAACCACATTAAAGAATACCGATGACGTATTTGCGTTATACTGCCTTAACTGAAATCGCTGTTCATAGGCGTGCGCAGGGTTCCCCATCAGGCGGGGTGAAGGTTCATCGCAGCGCCCCCCCCCCCCACTAAGTCAATGTTCGAGGTAGATTCCGCGCCCCCCCCCCCGTCCTCTTAGGTGACTAGGGGGGTCAATGTGTGGATCAGATTTTGCGCCCCCCCCCTGCCCCCCCTGTGCGCACACCTATGTCGTTGTTAACTATGCTTCACACTTCGTAGAAAATCTTCCTTTACATTGAATCTTCGGGCAATGATCTGGAGTTTCGACTTCTTTACAATGTAATAAGTATACAGCTGTCCGAGCGTATCGCACTCACAGCGTTGTCGAAGCCAGCGAAAGCACTTCAGAATATCCAGCACACACAAATACAAACTTAAGTGTTCTTGGGGCCTGGATTGCATTCAGCATTGCCGGAAAGAAGCAGCAGAAGCGTTTCAGCACATTCGCGCATAATTGCACAAAACGTTTTCGAGCACGGGAACAGAAGAAGGCAGCGATTACTGCTCTTTTTTGCATACAGCGAAGAACGGCTACAAACCTGCGGGGCGAAGAAAAGAGTGTGAGCCATCCCTCTGCGTGCGCTGCTCCCATGCTCACTGAAGGCGAAGTTGTCCCGAGGGTCGCTTAAGTGCGCGGGTTGCGTTGTTCTCGTTGACCTTCCGCGAAGAGCGCAGTACCAGATAGGGGGTAGTCGAACGAAGCGCCGATGTAATCGCCAGGATAAGCCGCACATGCAGTCTCGTAGAAGGTGACGTTCCGAACGGCTTCGCAAGGTGCAGGATGATAGCAGCACAGCGCCAACGTCAGCTTAGCGTGTCCGGCGAAGAAAAGATTGCGAGCCATCCCTCTGCGTGCGCTGCTCCTATGCTCACTGCCACTGCTCATGCCGAAAATCCCCACGACTAGGTGTCACACGCGACATTGCTCTCAGGTCTCAGGAGTTTAAAGAAGGCCCATGAAGTATAAAAATATACTACAACGTGCCTACGCACAGTTGCAACAGCTCTTTGACGTTGTTGGAATTTGAAGCTCCCCCAACTGCCCTGGTTTCCTGCGTCCAGGCAGGCGGTTGCGAACCTCGACTTTAAGAAGAGCTGCTGTTAGAGGGACTGAGGAGCCCAAGAAGCATACAAGAGGTTTATTTACATGTTTACAAATTGGCAGTTCGTTCCAGAATCCGATTCTCATGCGTTCGTGGGCGTCTTTGACATCCTTCCAAGCCCCTAGACGCCAGACCTAGGAAACAAGGGACGACGTTTGCATCCAATCACGTGACAAATCCTGCGGGGCACTTTGCTGGCACCCCCCCTCCCCCCCCACACACACAACCCAAACAATCGTATTGTTCTCGCAACGACGTCTGATCAGGAGAAACATGCCTCCAGCATGCAGGGTGTGATGAGTCCCTCGACTCCCTGCTCGAGCTGACCACCCACGTTGTCGAACGGCGGCCGCATGTGTCTGGGCAGCTGGCGCTGATTTGAGCGTAGGCGGCCTCTCAGCCGGAGGCACACAGAGCGGTGGTTCGAGGTCCGTCTTCGGCGGCAACTCGGCGTCGCGGCCTTTCCTGGGGCACAAAGGCGCCATGTGTCGCATTTCCGCTCCGGCACCAGTGACAACGGTGTTGTTTCGAGCAGTTGCAACCACGCACCTCCTGGTACATGAGATACACCCGGGCGTCTCCATGCTCTTCCTTATCTCGGCACAGTCAGGCGGCTGCGTTTATTCCGTCCCGGCGGCCCGCGGTAAAGGTTGGCTCGCCGATCGCAACAGCTCCTCCGGGGCCAGGAAACTGTCGAGTGGTTAGGAAATCAATTCCTGGCCATAAAGAGGGTGTCTAGGAGTCGACAATGACTGTACACATGCAGCTCGAAGAACCTCACACGACGGGAAACAGCGGAAAGGACGGTCTAGGCGCCACAACACTACACCGCGCACAAGCGTTCAGAATCTGCCTTCAACCCGCCGGGCTTATCAAAACAAAATGTTCATAGTACAAACTCAAAATTATGACCCTCGTTGAATTTTGACCCCTGAGGGGCACACTGTGGTAGCCTCGATACTCACTGCAGTCGAAGACCACCGTGGGCTCAGGCTTAGCGAGCCAGAGGGCCGTGTCAACCGTCTCCTGCTCACGTGTAGAGCACCGCTCCGCGCCCGCTCAGCTAGCAAAGGCGTTGAGCTCCGCGCGGCAAGACACACCGTGTTCGATATAACAACACACACATAAGCACTTTATTTGCCTTTGGCGGCACCAAACACACAGCAAAACGTCCCTTCCCAGGACACAGGGAAGCAACGCGCTTCCCGCGCGGACTGTCCACCAAGAGGGAACAGCGAGCACGTCGCAGCTGGAAAAGCCCAGCTTAGGACCATCCAGAGGGCGTCGTGGGAGCGGCCCACCGGTGTCACCCCCTAAAGAGGGTCGAGTGGCGCCTCCGGACAATAAAAAAGCTCTTTGCCTGCCTGCCTGCCTGCCTACTAGCGAGCTTTGACACGCCGCTCGGGAGAAGGTCCCTCGCGGCTATGCTGCGCACTCTCGCGATGACCACTGAAGTGGTCGTGAGAGCTAGGGCAAATCTCTGTGCGCGTGGGCCTCCGGCAAGTGTGCCTCGGCGTGGTACGACCACGCATGAGCACTAGGCAACCCTCTTTGGCTTAACCTACGGAACAGGAGCTAACACTCAGGTAAACACGCCCGCCGAAGATGCTGAGGCACCCAGACAAGCTACCGTCCGGCGATTCCGAAAGGGGACGTCAGCCCAGAAGGAAACACGTGCTTACCCAAAGCAGGCCAAGGAGAGAGAGAGAGCTCGTCCCGGCGTGCACGTGCCTCAGTCACGCCGAATCCCGCGGCTCCGAGAGGGCGCGCAGCGCCACTACGAGAACCGGCGCGTGGCGAAAGATGGTGCCACTTGCCGTCGCGGGAAAACGGGAGAGGGAAGGAATTAGCAGAGCGGCGAAATGGCCGCGCAGAGGCTTCGGGCGCGCCTCGGATCTCCACATCTTCTTTCCCTAATTTACCCTATACCGGTTCGTCGCTTATGCATGCAAAGACGTCATGCAATGAGCAACAGCTAACCTCAGCCCAGTCCTGCTGCTAAAAAAACCCCAAAGTAAAAGGAACTGAGAAAACGATAAAAACAATACACTTGAAATACACTATACTATAAAATGGTGCTACTGAAGGGGGTAAAAGAAATTAATGCCAGTGTTCGTGAAGCTCACGCGGGAGAGCGTCCACGGCGTGGAGGAGAGGCGGCGTGTAAGGTTGCTGGCCAGAGTGCGAGGCAAGAGGCCTGTTTGAGGTCGACATGCCCGTAACGGGCTCACCTTCGGCTCTTCGCTCTTGTCGACAATAGACCCGCGAGTCCGACGAACGCCACTTCGGTGGTGGTCCGGAGGTCCCGAATTCTCGGCTGGATGACGAACGGCCTCGCTGGGACAGCCGGTCCTTCTGCTGTAATCCTGACGCGAAACCAAACTGGCACAAAAGTCTGCCGGTGCTTCCTCGTCTCCGAGCTGGCATTGCATGACACTCGTCACCGGATTTGCCAACTCCCTTCCGAAGGTGAGAAAAGCGGGAGAGAAACCAGTAGAGGTGTTCTCGGAGGTTTGGATTGCGAACGCGAGCTCACTCATATGGCCTACACAGTTCTTTTGACTTTTGACAAAGGCCGCCAACATCGGTTTGACTGTACGATCGGTTCGCTCCGTCAAATTGGACCCAGGGAATGGTAGGGCGAAGTGGTGCAGTGATCAATTCTTTGGGAACGGCACGTATCACCAAACAACCGAGTCGTGAAATACGATGCGTTGTCCGTAATGAGGCTTTCCGGAAAGCCGAACCGACAAAGCACTTCCTGCAGCCTCTCATGTACCGCTCGCGCTGTCACCTTCCGAAGCGGTAACAACTCCACCCACTTAGGAAAATGATCCACGACTACCATCAGATGTATGAACCCCTGCTTACATCTGGGGAACGGTCCCATTAGATCGCAGGTGGCTACTTGCCACGGACGCTCACTGACACTCGGTTTCATCAGGCCGGGCGGCTTGCCACCCCTTGTTTTCACCGCTTGACATTGACAGAAATGGCAGGAACGGCACTAGCGGAAAATGTCACGCTTCATGCCAAGCCGGGTCACAGTCTTGCTCAGGTTTGCGAAATCTTTGGAGCCACTCAAGCGACCGGCCATGGGGTCGTCGTGAGGGAATTGCAACAGTGCGCCTCTCAGACTTTTGGACATAACCACCATAAACGGGTCCACGTACTCCTCATCGCTAGCTATGTATTCGAGCTTCTGCTCGAATACATAGCCACCGTCATTGCCCGTCATTGTACAGCAAGCATGTATCCGCAGGCGACCCAGCGACACAAGCTGGTTCTGCCTGCGCCCGCCGCACTAACAGCAGCGTTGTTGTGATCGACCTCCCTGACATGGCGCCGCTTAGACGTGAGACGGTTGCTGGACAGCGCTCCCAGAGGTGAACCCAAAAGCGACAACAAAGCAAGCCGTACTTGGAATTTTGCGGCGCAGCCGCCTCTCCTCGTAGAACCCTTGGAACTTGCCCGACCGACTGGCGACCTATGAAAGGCTGTTTACAGTCAAAACGGCTTAAAAAGGGTGGTTATCTCGGTACGTCTCTGTTCGTCGGAGTGCCGCGGACAATGAGCCAAGCGACTGAGAACAGTCTGGGGATGCATTTCCCACGTTCTCCGTGGTGCCTAATACCGCTGTTTCTACAAGTCGTGGTCTGCGTGGCGCCGTTGACTCCTCATTGCAACGGATTACGGAATTGATTTCTACGTAGAACCCAACATCTTCGCGCTGCGCTGTGTCATGCGCCTGGTGCAGTGTTTGTGCAGTGTTTTCTCCCTCGCCATGGTACGAACTGGGCGTGCCTCTCCCGCTTTCCCTGGGTTGGGAAGAAGGCGGTGTTTCACCCTCCCATATCGAGGGCGGAGGTGAAGAGCACATTTTGATTGGACAATCCTGGGTTCCATTGTTTCCCCAGCAAGGGATCCTAGGAAGACGTGGACTTTAAAACACGAGCGCAGAGACGCTCGAGGCATGCTACCAGAAACATTGAAGTAGCACGCTACCTTGAACCTGTATATATAATGTAAATAAACACTCCTGTTAACCGCACCGGCTCCTCTCTTCGACATCTCCCCGGGACTTTGGCTGGCTCCGGTCTTATGGGCAGACCCCCGACTACATCAACTGGTTGGCAGCGACGGGATGTCCCATGCTTGACTCGGGCCTCAACGATATGGTGAGTGCTTGACTTTCTTTGAGTTTTGCCAGGTTTTAGCTTTTGAAGTTTTCTAAAACAGTGTGTAATCTTCTGTGCGTATAGGGTTCGTTGTACCGCTACCATACGTCACAGCTATTCACCAAATTTTAGCTTTCATATTCTAAACCGGCAGTAACTTTAACGTATGTGTAGGCTTCGCTGATTCGCAACCTAACATTACGACAAGAAAGAAAGTCCTAACTCGTGGAGACCATGGAATTGGTAAAGAAGCTAAAGAAACCAGACCTCTTGCTACTGTGTGAAGAGCTGGGAATCGAGGTGGAGAGAGGAGAGAGAAAGCCGCAGCTGATCAGGGCAATTCAGCAATGTGGTGCGGAGGATGATGAGATTGAGGAGTGTTGGGAAGTTGTGGAAAAAAGGCAAAAAGAGGCCGAGGAGGACAGGAAAAATGAATCAAGGCGTTTAGCTTTGCAAGAGTCACAGGCAACCAATAACTCGAATAACGGGAGACCTGCAGCCGAAAAAATGAGAGATCTCATGGAACCTTATAAGGTCAATGACGACATGGGCCTGTTTCTAGTAAATTTTGAAAGGCTCTGTGAAAGCTATGAATTTCTACGTGACAGTTGGCCGCAGAGGCTTCTGAGTGTTCTCCCTTGCGAAGCGGCCGCAATAATTGCGAGCCTAAAGAAAGAGGATGCCGGTGACTACGATAAAGTAAAAACCGCCTTGTTGAAGAAATACCGTCTTTCCGCCGACGCCTTCCGCCGCCGTTTTCGGGAAGCAGCTAAGAGATCGAATGAGTCGTTTCAGGAATTCAGCTACAAACTCAATGCTGACTTAGTTCAGTGGCTGAAGGGGGAGAACGCTTTTGGAAACCACGACAGGGTAGTTGAGGTTATATGCCTGGAACAGTTCTACAGTTCACTAAGCCCCGAAATGCGCCTGTGGGTACAGGACAGAATAGGCGATGGGGACATGGAACGGGCTGCAGAGTTAGCGGATGAGTTCACTGCACGTCGTGAGTCCGAAAGAGCGCGTAGTAAGCCTTTGTCACAATTTCGCAGAGACGACAGGAAGCAACCCTTTGAAAATAGGGGCACCGAAACCGTGAAGGGAGAGCCACAGAAAGGGGCAGCTGCCGAGACTGAAACCGCCGCAAGTGGCTTGAAAAACGACAAAAAGAAGGAGAGGGCGTTTGAAGCTAAAAGGCCAATCGTTTGTTACAGGTGCAATGAGCCTGGTCACGTCTCAACAGGCTGCCGAAAGCCCAAAGCTGTTTTCTCTTTCTCGGACAGCAGCGATGATAGCTTAGAGCTATTAAAGCCCTACCTTTACGAGCTAACAGTCAACGGAAAGCCGTGTCAGGTACTGCGCGACTCTGCCGCAACTATGGACATTGTACATCCCTCCTATGTAAAACCTGAAAATTTCACTGGCGAGTGCGCGTGGATCCGGCAAGTAGTCGAGGAAAACAGTGTATGCCTGCCGATAGCACGCGTCGAGGTTGAGGGACCCTTCGGACTGCTCGTGACGGAGGCCGCCGTGTCACAGAACCTACCGAAGCATTATCCCTACCTTTTTTCAAATCGGTCTGATATGCTTTTGAGAAACAAGGGCCTCTGTTTCAGTGACCATACAGTACTAGCTCTGACGCGTTCGAAAGCTCGGGAGATCGCCGCTGAGATGAAGCGCAACGAGATTCAGGGAGAAGAAAGCTCAAGTGATGCGCAAGTTGAATGTCGCGATCAGTGTGAGGGTGACGAAGTCTTAGAGTCTCGGGAAACAATGATTGCAGAGCAACAAGAAAGTGCCTTGGTATTGCCGCATTCGGAAGGTTTTTTAGATCTCTTAAAAGTGGATAGAGACCAAATAGTTGCGGAACAGGAAAGTGACTCCTCGCTTCGGAGCTTAAGTGAACTACTCGAGAAGGGGGTGGCGAAGAAAAACGTTAGCTTCCAACGACGTAGAGGGGTGTTGTACCGTCAGTACAAAGATAAGAAAGGGGTTCAGTATGACCACCTAGTTCTTCCCTCGAAGTATAGAGACCAAATTCTCAACTTGTCCCACGGCAAAGGCTGGGCCTGCCATTTGGGAGTAAAGAAGACTAAAGATAGGCTACTAAGGGAATTTTACTGGCCCGGGTGCTTCCGGGACGTTAAGAATCATGTTGAAACATGTGAAGCGTGTCAGAGGATTGGGAAGCCGCACGAAACTCGAAAAGCCCCTATGAAACTGGTGCCTGTAATAACCGAACCATTCAGGCGCTTGGTGGTTGATGTAGTAGGACCCCTTCCCACAACTAGTTCAGGCTACAAGTATATATTAACGATGCTCTGTCCTGCCACAAAGTTTCCAGAGGCCATACCGCTGAAAGAGGTAAATTCAGTCGAAGTAGTCGAGGCTTTGCTCTCAGTGTTTTCCCGAATAGGCTTCCCAGCCGAGTTGCAAAGTGACCAGGGAAGTGTTTTTACAAGTGCTCTTACGACTACTTTCCTAGAGAGATGTGGCATTAACATCATACACAGTTCCGTAAGGCATCCGCAGAGCAATAGTGTTGAAGCATGGCATGCCGTCTTAAAAAGAGTGTTGCGAGCACTGTGCTACGAACAAAGGAAGGATTGGGAGGCCTGTTTACCAGCCACTATGTTTGCCTTGAGGTCAGTACCTCATGAAACCACAGGGTTCAGCCCTGCGGAACTTGCCTACGGGAGGTCGCTTCGTTCACCCCTTCAGATGGTGCGTGAGGCATGGGAAGGGCGTGAAGAGAACCCAACAGTGGTCCAGTACGTACTGGAACTACTTCAGCGTCTGCAATCCTGTCAAGAACTGGTGGAGGCAAACATGAAAGCCGCGCAGAGCAAAGCAAAGTTGTACTATGACAGAAATGCGAGAAAACGGGTCTTTAATGAGGGCGACAAGGTACTTCTATTAACAGCTTCACGAAAGAACAAACTAGACGTTCTGTGGGAGGGACCAGCTGAAGTTGTAACAAAGCTGTCAGACACAAACTATGTGGTTAGGCTACCTGGCAGGCGCAAGGAGTTGAGAATATATCACACGAACTTGATGAAGCCTTATAGAAGGCGCGAAGCTATAGTTCAGCTCGTTCTAAACGTGCCCGAGGAAGTGGAAACTGAGTTTGGCTACCCGAGTCCCCCATCTGCAGTTCCTCTTGACAAGGTCTTAGAAAAGATAACGCAGGACTCTGATCTTAACGCAGATCAGCAGAGTCAGCTTAAAGAGCTTCTATGGGAATTTGAGGAATGTTTCGCCGACCGGCCGGGAAAGACTAGCTTGATCGAGCATGATATTGAGCTGACGTCGAATGAGCCAGTCCAATGCAGACCGTACCGAGTTTCCCCTAGACAAAGAGAAATTTTAGAAAGCGAGCTGCAACGCATGTTAGAATTGGGATTGATTGTTCCGTCAGACAGTGAGTATGCGTCGCCGCTCATACTGGTAGAGGCTCAAGGGAAAAACCCAAGACCTTGCATTGACTATCGCCGTCTAAACGCCATTACGCGCGATCAGAATTACCCAATCCCTAATCTGGAGGAACGAGTGGAAACAATTAGCAGTGCGGAATATGTTTCTACACTGGACTTGACTAGGGGCTACTGGCAGGTGCCGTTGACCGAGCGAGCTAGTCGATATGCCGCGTTTACCTCACCCATGGGTACGTTTCGACCCCTTGTCCTTACATTCGGCTTGAAGAACGCACCGTTCTGTTTCTCCCGACTAATGGATCGCGTCTTGAAAGGCACGCAAGCTTATGCGCTTCCCTATTTAGACGATATCGCTGTCTTTTCTCGCACCTGGGAAGAACACTTGGGTCACCTCAGGGATGTTCTCGGACGATTGCGCGCTGCCGGCTTAACACTTAAAGGCGAGAAATGCCAACTAGGTAAAGCTGAGGTCAGTTACTTGGGCCACGTTGTTGGCCGCGGATAGAGGCGTCCCCCTGAAATAAAAGTAGCAGCGATTTCAGAGTATCCAAGGCCCCTAACTAAGACTGACGTTCGTTCGTTCTTAGGGTTAACTGGCTATTACCAGCACTACATCCGCAACTTTTCCGAGATCGCTAGCCCTCTCACCGACAGTCTGCGAAAGAATGAGCCGGTGAGGGTAGCGTGGAATGAGGAAAAAGAAAAGTCGTTCGTCACGCTCAAACAAGCGCTGATCGACAAACCGCTCTTAAGAGCTCCAGTGTACGAACGCCCGTTCATTCTGCAGTGTGACGCAAGTGACCGGGGGATGGGTGCAGTGCTCAGTCAGAAGAGCGATAATGATGAAGAGCATCCGGTATTATTCGTGAGCCGAAAGCTAACGGAGCGTGAGCGGGCGTACAGCACATCGGAGAAAGAATGCGCCTGTTTAGTATGGGCTGTGCAAAAACTGCAGTGCTATTTGGCAGGGTCGCGGTTCCTCATAGAAACTGACCATTGCCCATTGACCTGGCTGCGTAACATGTCTGCAAAGAACGGCAGGTTGCTTCGCTGGAGCCTTGCACTGCAGGAACACGCCTTTGATGTAAGGTACAAAAAAGGGCGTGATAATGGCAACGCTGATGGGCTCAGCCGTGGCTTTCCAGTGTAATGCCAAATCAGTTTTACGCCCCTTGCACCCTGTGTCCTTCTTTTATATATCTTGCATCTATTACTCTTTTCATAAATCCCTCCTTTTCGTTTTCGTGTCGTCCGTAGCAGCTGAGTGCTTTAAAGGCTGTGACTTTCTCTGAGAAATTATACCAAACGTTAGGCAGTTGATTTTCTTCGCACATAGTAGGTCTCTGTTTCTTGGCTTTATCATCTGATTCATGATTTTCACGAAAAAAGGTACGATGGTAAATTTTGAGGGAATTTTTATCTGAGAATATAACCTGGCATTTCTCGAGGTCAGTTGAGTGCTCTCCGTTTGTTGTTCCTCGGGTTTTGCTTGGTTCATTTCCGGCGCTTGCAAGCCTTTGTCCAGGTCCAAAGATGGGGTTCCGCCTACGTCAACGAATTCAAAGGAGGAAGCCTACGGTCTCTGCGGAGTGCTTTGGTGCTGCATCCCCTTCGAGACCTCCAGGGGCGGTGGACGAGCTGTTGTGATCGACCTCCCTGACATGGCGCCGCTTAGACGTGAGACGGTTGCTGGACAGCGCTCCCAGAGGTGAACCCAAAAGCGACAACAAAGCAAGCCGTACTTGGAATTTTGCGGCGCAGCCGCCTCTCCTCGTAGAACCCTTGGAACTTGCCCGACCGACTGGCGACCTATGAAAGGCTGTTTACAGTCAAAACGGCTTAAAAAGGGTGGTTATCTCGGTACGTCTCTGTTCGTCGGAGTGCCGCGGACAATGAGCCAAAAGACTGAGAACAGTCTGGGGATGCATTTCCCACGTTCTCCGTGGTGCCTAATACCGCTGTTTCTACAAGTCGTGGTCTGCGTGGCACCGTTGACTCCTCATTGCAACGGATTACGGAATTGATTTCTACGTAGAACCCAACATCTTCGCGCTGCGCTGTGTCATGCGCCTGGTGCAGTGTTTGTGCAGTGTTTTCTCCCTCGCCATGGTACGAACTGGGCGTGCCTCTCCCGCTTTCCCTGGGTTGGGAAGAAGGCGGTGTTTCACCCTCCCATATCGAGGGCGGAGGTGAAGAGCACATTTTGATTGGAAAATCCTGGGTTCCATTGTTTCCCCAGCAAGGGATCCTGGGAAGACGTGGACTTTAAAACACGAGCGCAGAGACGCTCGAGGCATGCTACCAGAAACATTGAAGTAGCACGCTACCTTGAACCTGTATATATAATGTAAATAAACACTCCTGTTAACCGCACCGGCTCCTCTCTTCGACATCTCCCCGGGACTTTGGCTGGCTCCGGTCTTATGGGCAGACCCCCGACTACATCAGCGTCTCGGCGCTGCGTCTCCCTGAGACCTCGCTGAACTCGCGACAAAACGGATCATCTTGCTGGGCCTTCAGTAGCTCTTGCCTGCTGAAAGCGATTCCCATTCCCCCCAAAGGGGAGCCTAGTATCGTCCCCACTCAGGGCTGCAGCCATCGTTGCCCCGTGCGTAAGCGTCATGGGGTCGCTTTCGTGTTGCTCACCCTCTCGCCCGCTTCGCGGCGCGCTGCTTGACTCGCTCGTAGAAAGGGCTCGCTCGTCCGCGCACTCACCCTTCTCTCCGCTCGGCGGCGCGGCCGCCGTTTCACCCCCGACGCTTCACTTGCGCAAAGGCGCCGCTAGCGGTTGTCGCACCGGGTTCCAGGCTCCCGGTAGACACTGGGGCTCGAGATAGCGCGTCAGCTACTACGTTAGTGCTCCCCTTCCGCTATTGCACTGAAAAGTCATAATGCTGTATTATGAGAGCCCAGCGGGCCAGCCTGCCCGCAGACTCACGGAGCCGCATCAGCCAGCTTAGCGCACTGTGATCTGTTTGCACCAGACTTCGTCCCATTCAGGTAGACATCAAACTTCCGTAGTGCAAACACGATGGCGAGGCACTCCTGCTCAGACACGGAATAATTCTTCTCCGTGGGTATCAATAGGCGACCGGTACAGGCCAATGGCCGCAACATGCCATCGTATTCCTGTAGGAGAACTGTTCCTAATCCCAGATCGCTCGCATCAGTCTAGACCACGAACGATGTGGTCAGGTCGGGAAGCTTGAGCTGCGCTGTCTCCAGACGGCAAAACGCCTCTTGCTGCTCGAGTCGCCGCTGCCACACGGCGCACTTACGCAAGAGCTTGGTCAAGGGCGCCTGCACTCGGGTAGAGGACGGAATGAACGACCGCTAAAACTTGGCCATTCCCAGAAAGAGGCGCTGGCCACGTACGTCCTGGGGCACGGGCAAATCGAGAATTGCTCGAAGTTTCTCCCGGTCGGGATCAATGGAGCCTTCGCACAGCGTAAACTCAAGGAACTGAACTGGAGTCTGCGCTAATTGGGCCTTCGCGGGATTTAACATCATCCCAGTGCCCATCACCCTCTCGAACACATCGGCAACATGGGCCGAGTGTTCTTAGAAGGTTCGTGAATAAATCACGATGTCGTCGAGGTAGCACATGCAGTAAGACCACTTTGCTTCCGCGTGAACGTGGTCCATGAGTCTGAAAAGTCGCAGGAGCATTGAAAAGACCAAAGGGCATACGAGTGAACTCAAGCAACCCTCTGTGGGAGGTGAACGCGGTCTTGCACCATTCACGCTCGTCCATCCAGACCTGTAGGCAACCTTTGGAGCCATCAAATGTGGTGAAGTACCGCGCAGTGCAGAGGTTTCTTACGATGGAACTAATCGTGGGGAGCGGATAAGCATCCTTACGAGTCACCCCGTACAGACGGCGGTAGTCTAGGCACAGGCGATGACTGCCATCTTTCTTAGGCACCAACACAATTGGAGACCCAGCGGGCCGAGAATGTCGCCTTGTCGCTATGTGCCCGGAGACGCCCAGGCGCTAGACGAACGGCGAAGAATGTCAGCTGAGAGCATATCGTCCAGCAAGCCATCATCGTGCCTGCATCGTGGCCAGACTGACGGGCCTGGGGTTACACTTCAAAGGAAGCGCGTCGCCAATTCGATCGAGTAGCTCGCCATTTCGGTACATCCCGGTTGATCGGTGAAGAGCCCATCGTACTGACAGTGGGGACAGACCAGCCTCCGAAACTTTGTTCCCGCGTAAATTTGTCCACGCTGCGCAGTCACCACTGCCGCACCGCGCCGCTCGTTCAGAAACTCCCATCGTTCAGGCGCGCAGTTAAAACGCTGCTGTGAACGGGCACCGGAAAATATTTGGGTCCATTGCACCCATGGCGATGAAGCACATTACCGTTATCAGCACATTACCGTTAAAAATCTAGCTACCGTACCCCCCTCTGTTGGGCGTTAGGAGGTTAGGAGTGCGCTGCTGAATGGAATGGCGGCTCTTCTATCAACGTGCTTGCGCGCCTATAAAGGCTGAAAAAAAAGCCTCCCGAAGAAACGCGTAATAAAGCTGTCACCACGTCGTAGCGTCCCTGATTTTTTCTTTGTCTTGCCGCAAATGGGGTACACGTATAGTGTAAATATACTCTTTGACATTCGATTTGACATTCGATATTTTTGGCCATTATTTGGCACTGTTGGATTCGAATTCGATTCGAGTTGAAATTTCTCTATGCGCACACTCGTAGTATTAGGACAAAGTCCCGACCGAGAATCACAGCAACACTTAGCCCTGGAAGATGAAAGAAACGCGTGCGTCTCATTCGATCTCCCCATCTTACCATCAACCTTGCGGCGCCAGCCGACTGGGCCACGCCTCTCGCAAGGGTGAATGTTGTTCGGCAGTCCCGCAAGCGCACCGAGTGTGTTTCGCAAGTGGCGCAACACCTGTTCACCAAACAACGAAACGCTCGCGCCTGTGTCCAGCAACGCCGAAAATTCGCGGCCGGCAATGGTGACCGAAATAAACGGCGCGTGCGCACCAGAAAGACTGCTTGCCCGGTACGCAGAGGGGAGAAATAAGGGTTCGGCCACTCATGCCCTCACGAACGACCCGCGCTCCCGTTTCCCTGCCTCACAGGATGCCTAGGCACTCCCTCGCTATGTGCCCTCGATCGCGGCAGCGGAAGCAGCGCACTCTATCGCGGTCCCTTGCTCGAGAAGGAGCAGCTTCTAGCGGCAGGGGTCGGTTCGCCTGTTGCGCAAAGGATCTGTTATGACGAGCGTCACCCTCAGCGATGCGCTGGGTCGGGTCGCGTCCCTGCTCGTGCGTGTCGAGTTGCGGTGCAGCACAGGCTGCGCGCCTCGCCTACGCGTAGGGATCTAAAGCGTGATCGCTCAGCTCCCAAGCGCGCCTGCTTTCAGCGAGAGCCGCAAAGGCAGCTACGGTGGGCTGTTGCCGTTGGGGAAAGGTCACGGCCTCTCCCCATCTGCAGCGAGGTTCAAGGGCCTCGGAGGCGGGTGGTGGCGGCCGATTGGCTTGCGGGGCGAGAATGTCGCCTTGAATGAGCTTTGCCTCGGCGGCCAATTCCTCTAAATCTCGGAAACGACTGCCGCGCAGCTATGACGACAAGGTCGGATGCGCCTGCCTGATCACCCGTTTGACGCGTTCCTCGTTCGAAGCTCTGGGCTCAGCGATAGAGACAAGGTCTTCCATCGCGCGTACGTACTTCTGAAGCGACTCATCAGGGTCTTGTGTGCGGAGCGAGGTCGAGCCGCATCCTACTCTCGTAGTCAGCGGGTAAGAATTCGCGCTGGAAGGCCGCGCGGAACACATCGAGGGTTCCTGCTCGCTGGCCGGAAAGCCGATACCACCTAGCCGCTGTGTCAGTAAGCGCAGCTGGGACGACGCGTCTGAGCACCTCCTGATCGACTACACCCATGGCTCTCTAGTAAGGTGTGTGGGAGTCCAGGTCCCCTCTTGCACTTTGCAGATCACCGTATCCGCTGTAGGTCGGAACAGCCAACATGACAGCGGGATGAGTGTGTTTCTGAACGGCCGAAAGCTTTTGTACTGCCCCTGTGAGCGCCTGGATCATTTGAGCGATGTTTTGCAGCAGCGTCTTTGCACCCGCTACAAAGGAAGCTGTCGGTAGATTAACGGCGCGGTCGAGCGATGGGGAACTGTCTCCGAGCTCGATAAGCGGCGTGGTTTTGAAAGGGATACCGGCACTTGCACCGTTCTCGGGGAGCCCCTGTTCTCGTTCACAGCCGCCACTTGGGGCAGCTTCACATGATATGGCTAAGCCGCTTGCGGCTAGCGGTAGAGGCGCGTGCTCGAAGTGAGCTTGGCTGCTTGTTTGCATACCAGCCAGCGGGCAAACCTCGGCAACGGCTGTGGCCGCGTTTCCGAACTGCGCTCCGAAAGCTCCACTGGCAGCCGATTCGGAGCGATTTGACATGGAACTGCCGTACATTCCAAAGGGAGCAGTAGCAGTTCAATTTGCCCGTGTGCACTGTTCGGGTTGGGCTATTATTGCCTCGTTCCCCAAACACGCTTACATCACCACTGGGATCTGGTACGTAGCGCCTCGCGTCATCCCTACTGGAGGTTGTGACAGGGGAGGGTGCTGGATTACGCTGCTTGAAGGGGGGTACTGGCCCTGTTCTCGGGCAAAGCCGTATCTGCTAAAAACGACAGCGGACAAAAATCACGCCTAGCAGACATAACGCGGGTAACACAGCGAACCTGATTCGCAAATGCGTGCTGACTCGGCTAAGTCTAATCAAAGGCTTAATGAGACTTTGATGCCGCGTTGGGCGCCAGTGTGGAAGCGTCGATACTCACCGGAGTCGAAGACCACCGCGGGTTCAGGCTTAGCAAGCCCCAGGCCCGTGTCCACCCTCACCTGCTCACGTGTAGCTCACCGCTCCGCGCGCGCTCAGCTAGCAAAAGCGTTGAGCGCCGCGCGGCGAAAACACAGTGTTCGATATAACAACACCCATACAAACATTTTATTTGCCTTTGGCGGCACCCCAACACACAGCACAATGCCCGTTTCCGGGACACGGGGAAGCAATGGGCTTCCCGCGTGGACGGTACACCAAAGGGGAACCGCGAACACGTCACAGCTGGCAATGGCGCCCTTTGACACGCCGCTCGGGAAAAGGTCCCTCGCGGCTATGCTGCGCAGTCTCGCGATGACCACTAGGCCTGGTCGCGAGAGGTACGGCAAATCTCTACGCATGGGCCTCCGGCAAGTGCGGCTCCGCGTGGTACGACCACGCACGAGCACTAGGCACCGCTATTTGGCTTAACGTTCGGAACAGGAGCTAACACTCGGGTATACACGCACGCCGAGGATGCTGAGGCACCCAGGCAGGCTAGAGTCCGGCAATTCCCAAAGGGGACGTCGGACCAGAAGGAAGCACGTGCTTACCCAGCGCCGTCCGCGTAGAGAGAGAGTTCGTCCCAGCGCGCACGCGCCTACGCCGAATCTCGTGGCTCCGAGACTACGCACAGCGCCACCACGAGAACCGGCGCGTGGCGAAAGATGGCGCCACTTGCCGTCGCGGGAGAGGGAAGGGATTAGAAGAATGGCGAAATGCCCGCGCAGAGGCATCGGACGCGCCTCGGATTCCCAGAGCATCCAGCAAAGCAGTTGACCATCTTCCCTGTTGAAGTTTCACGCAAGGCAGTAATCGTTACGACAGGTATTAGCTGATCGCGCTCGGGAACTATTCATTCAGAAGTTACAACACATCCATCAAGCAGAAGGTTATAAGTGTAGGCTCCGACATTACATTTCAACATAAGTTACCACGCTCGTCTGGATTTCCATTCCTTTTTCCTTTCCTATGCCGGCGGAAAAGTCGTAATCTTAGAGGGCAAGACTTGATCGAAGCAAGTGTTCATTCTTTTGATATGATTACTACACTTCCGCTGATTCAGACTCTCTTGGAGTGAGCGACAGTTTACAGATTATTGAGGAAGCTGATGTCCTCTCCCGGTAACGTGATCCCTACGTAACTCTGCCTTTCTTACACTTGTCTCATTACACTTACACTTGTCTCATTTCCAGCTTATGGGATCACATGATCATCCAGCGTCGATACAAAACAAAGGGGATTAACTCGCCTACGAACAGGCTCGTCTGGTTAATTTTACCTTCCGCTGTCAGCACCTCAAATATCACACGCACAAAGCTCTTCTGAGCGCTTTAACTGTAGACTACTCTCATTCACAGAGCTCCGCAAAACTTAAAATACACTAATTACCGCACGCCCAACCCTTCTAAGCAAACTTATTTTGAACGCGCGCTGATAAAGCAACTTTGCGACAAGCGGCGCACACTGAAACTGTGCCTAAACCTAGCCTCTCATGCTGGTCGTTCCCAAGCCCATGCAGCGAAATCTGCGCTACTGCGCGTCAAACTTAGGCATTTCGCTAAAAATTCGGTTTTACGCTAAAACCTTCCTTGATATTCTCTTGTACCGCACATCGACGCTTCAGTGACAGCTAACAATGTTTCAATAAAGCTTCGGTAAACATTTGTGAACTTGACTTGCTGCGCAAATAGCAGGAAAGAAGGAGCGAGACAGGAAAGAGCGCAAAAAAATCCTGCGCTCTTTCCTGTCTCACTCCTTCTTTCCTGCTGGTTGCGCAGCAAGTCGACTTTACAAATATGAGCCAACTAGTCTGCAAAGAAGTATTGCTGTTTCGGTAAACACTTAAGGTAACAGAAAAATACACATGGCTCGCGCAGTCATGCTTTAATCAGAATCTAATTCTACTAATTAGCGCGACTACAATGCCCTCATAAAACTTGAGTGTCATACGGCGCCTATTCCTAAAACCTCGCACTGCATCTTGGAAACTAATAAATAAAACTTGTTGAAGTCGAACTCAAACAAATTAATCACTCAAAGCTTCCTTTACACACGCGTGCAAAACACCCTGCTGGACCAGGCCCAGTTTCCCAATATGCGAATTCTTTTGAATTGCACCCGACATGGTCTTGGTCCTGGCGACTTTCGAGTTCACCCGGCTGTGGCGCGCTTCATATGGCTGTTCGGCCGCTTTCCTTGATTCAGTGCGGCGAAGGGAAAGCCACAATCGTGGGGAAAGAATGAGTCCTCCCCTTCCTGTGTACTTCCTCCCGCGCGGCACCCCACTACTGTGGCCTTTAGTCGTAGACATGCGGTTTGTTTTTCGACACTGCGCCCCTTCCGCCGCTTGCGTCGGACCCATGGTGTAAGAATAAGTTCGATGGTGACACTCGCCGCTCCGCTTGAGAAGAGTGCGCGGGCAGATTGTGTTCGCCGATGACCTCGAGCCACGAGTAGTTTTCGCGGCGCGCGTTCAGATGGCGCTACAGAATGGGGTCTCATTAGGGTCTCATAGAGTCACTGGAAAAATTTCAGACTACCGCATCTGTTTTCCGCGCGCCGCCGCCTACGCGATTGGCTTACTTGCATCACGTGACCTCTCGCCGCCATATCCCTTCCAAGCGCTTTGGGTGCAGGTGCGTTCAATGCAGAGTGTCGCCGGACATTTAGCAGTACCACGGTCCCTAGAAGTACTTCGTCGCATTTTTAAAGCGTCATGCAGACAGGGGCGTAAGAAATTTTTTCGCAAGGGGGGGGGGGGCAGCTCCTTGATCTGAAGTGGGAGCCTGGCAGGCAGAGGTAGTGGAGTGGCATTTCGTGCTATGTATGCCACGAGAAAAAAAAATCGGCGGGGGGAGGGGGGGGGGAGGGCACGGGCCCCGGTGGTCAAAGAGCGCCGTTCTACGCTCTTTGACCGTTTGACAACTATGCAGCCACGTTCTACGTGCCTGCATAGTTGGCCGGAATGAATTCGCACCCATCGAAGAACAGACCTTCTTGCAGTGAACTACGCAAATTTTGCTGGAAAAGATCTCATGCGACAGGACTATACATACCTTTCTATTTGCTCGGCTTGTGATGAGGTTTATTGGTGTAATGAAGTCGCGACGAAAAGGGACCGTACGCTGACACAGTGCAAGGCTGGCAAAAGGCGGCACAGGCCCTCGCGCAATCAGAACGCGGGTCGTTTCTCGTCCTCCTCCACAGGCGCATACTCGGTCGTGCATCTGCTCCACTACAATACCCCCGGGGTGAAGCGTAGCCATCCTGGCGACTCAGGGAGTACGTAGAATGAGGGGGTCGTAGTAGGGCTTGAGACGGTCGACGTGTACGGTCTCGCGTCCTCGACAGCGCAAATCTGGCGATTGTGTGAGGGGCTCGACGAGGTAGTTCACCGGCGAGGTGGCACGAATGATACGGTAGGGACCATGGTACCGCGCCAGAAGTTTAGAGGAAAGGCCAGGGACGTGGGGGGGTACCCAAAGCCAAACAAGGGAGCCAGGAGGAAACGTAGGGGCTGGGTGATGAACGTCGTCATGTCGCGTCTTTTGTCGACCTTGTGCTTCACCTGTCAGGGAACGAGCCAACTGACGGCAGTCTTCGGCGTATCTGGCGACTTCAGAAACTGGAGTGCACTCAGAGGCATCAGGCCGGTGCGGGAGTATGGTGTCCAGTGGGTGGGAAGGTTCGCGGCCGTACAAGAGAAAGAACGGGGAAAAGCCGGTAGTCGCTTGCGTCGCGGTGTTGTAAGCGAACGTAACAAAAGGTAGTACAGTGTCCCAGTTGGTGTGGTCTGAGGATGTATACATCCTCAACATGTCGCCGAGTGTGCGGTTGAACCGTTCGGTGAGACCATTTGTCTGTGGATGGTAGGCGGTGGATTTCCGGTGAATGATGTTGCATTCAGCGAGGAGGGCTTGGACGACCTCCGACAGGAACACGCGACCCCTATCACTGAGTAGTTCCCGCGGAGCACCGTGGCGTAGAATGAAGCTGCGAAGAATGAAGAGTGCAACTTCGCGGGCGGTCGCTGCCGGGAGAGCTGCAGTCTCAGCGTAGCGCGTCAGATGATCGACGCCGACAATAATCCACCGGTTTCCAGAGCCACTATACGGGAGGGGGCCGTAGAGGTCGATACCCACGCGGTCAAATGGGCGAGCCGGGCACGGGAGCGGCTGCAACGTGCCAGTAAGGTGTCGCGGAGGTGTCTTGCTTTGTTGGCATGTAGGGCAAGACTGAACGTATTTCTGCACAAAGCGATACATTCCTCGCCAGTAATATCGCTGACGCAGCCTTTCGTAGGTTTTCAGGACGCCGTTGTGAGCACTTTGGGGATCCGCGTGGAAATTCAAGCAGATGTCAGAGCGCATATGGCTAGGGACAGCAAGGAGCCACTTCCGACCATCTGGCATGTAGTTGCGGCGGTACAGAATGTTGTCTCGCACGGAAAAGTGGACTGCTTGACGGCGTAGCGCTCTCGTCGAAGGGACAGCAGACGGATCGGTAAGGTAGTCGAGCAACAAGGCAAGGTGTGGGTCTTTACGCTGCTCCGAAAGCATGTCATTGGTGCTGAGTGGTGACAAGGTGGTAATGTGGGGCGACAGAGAAGCCACATCTGGTGTTATTGGCGAGCGGGAGAGTGCATCAGCATCCGCATGCTTGCGGCCGGAACGATAGACGACACGAATATCGTATTCCTGCAACCGAAGTGCCCAACGGCCCAGGCGTCCCGACGGGTCTTTCAAGGTGGAAAGCCAACATAGGGCGTGGTGGTCTGTAACCACGTCGAAAGGACGGCCGTAAAGATACGGGCGAAACTTCGTCAATGCCCAGATGATCGCCAAGCACTCCTTCTCTGTCACGGAATAGTTTAATTCAGCCTTCTTTAGAGCGCGACTTGCATAAGCGACAACGTATTCACCTTGGGTGCCTTTGCGTTGTGCCAAAACAGCGCCAAGACCGACGCCGCTTGCATCGGTGTGAATTTCTGTGGGAGCAGTGGGGTCGTAGTGACGAAGGATAGGTGGTGAGGTCAACAGGCGGCGCAACTGGCGAAATGCGTCATCACATGCAGGTGACCATGCAGATATACCTTTGGTGGTGGCAAGCAGACTCGTCAAAGTGCGATGATGGACGCGAAGTTACGCACGAAGCGGCGAAAATAGGAGCAGAGGCCGACAAAACTTCTGAGGGCTTTCATCGTGGTGGGCTTTGGGAATTCGGCGACAGCTCGAAGCTTATCGGGATCCGGAAGAACGCCGTCTTTGGAGATGACATGTCCCAAGATGGTTAGCTTCCGTGCTGCGAAATGGCACTTCTTGGTGTTAAGTTGTAGGCCCGCAGAAGTTAGGCACGTGAGAATTTCGTGCAGACGAGCAAGGTGTGTCGGGAAATCTGCGGAGAAGACTATTATGTCGTCCAGGTAACACAAGCAAGTCTTCCACTTGTGGCCGCGAAGGATGGTATCAATCATGCGCTCAAATGTTGCAGGCGCGTTGCAGAGCCCAAATGGCATGACGTGCAAGGCTGGCAAAAGGCGGCACAGGCCCTCGCGCAATCAGAACGCGGGTCGTTTCTCGTCCTCCTCCACAGGCGCATACTCGGTCGTGCATCTGCTCCACTACAGGCTGTTTATATCTCGATCTGTTGAACAGATTACGCATGCTATTCGAGTTACAAGCGTGCCACGTACGCACGAGAGCGAAACTGGATTTATTAAAATGATAACTGTTTATTGGTATACCTTGAAGGAATTGTGGTATGACCATTTGCCTTTGCGCAAAACAGAATCGTGGAACTCTGTTGATAAACTTGGTATAATTAGGCAATGTTACTAAGCGTATTTTTAAATTAGTTGCAAAAAATGTTACCAATGCTGCATTGCGACGAGCGTAACCCTAAAATACTGCTTAGTGGGTGAGAAATGGTCACAGCAAAAAAAAAAAAAGCAAATCCCACGCATTGAGGGAGTCGATTTTATGCGAGCCCTATGTCGATATTTATACTGTGTTGCAGTAACATGTGCTTTAAAATTTCCGGGATGTGCTATTTCTGATCAAAAGAACATAAAGCACCGTGCCGAGGAAGTTTTAATAAGAATGCATTGTGAAAAAAAATATGGCAGATCCCACGCACTGTGGGAATCGATGTAATGCGAAGCAGCCGGCGGAGGGCTGCTATATCGCCGTGTTTGTCTTGGAGACAAGTGAAGTCATTCATGCCATGGCATCTAGTTCACTATACTGTCGCACGTTTGACATGCATGCATGCATGCATATACAATCCGGTATATGCCATGCTAATGAAACGTTTATTCTGGAATATACAATGCATAACATGTCATTTATATTCATGACGCACTAGTGTTATGCCATGCCGGTTTTGGTATATATCCAGTTAATAAAATGGCCAGAAGCACACTATGACAGTGTCATGTAAATCACGTCGTACATGACATGCATGTCATGATATTCATGTCACCAGCTCTGATTTATGTTGGCCATACAGTCCCGTCACGCCATGCCAATTTTGGTGTATATCAGGCGAGCGAAATGGCCCCCGAGGGCACCATGAGTGTAGCATGTAAATCATGTCGTACATGACTTGCATGTCATGATTTTCATGTTACGATGTGTCAGTTATGTTCGTCATACAGAAATGTCTCATACCAGTTTTGGTAGGGGTCCATCCGTTTAAGCGGCCACGAGCGCCCCGAGACCATGTAATGTAAATCATCCTGTACATGGCATGGTTTTCATGATTTGCACATTAGGACCTGTCAGTTGTGTTGGCCATACACTATTGTCACGCCATAGAAATTGTGGTATATATCAAATTAACGAAACGGCCGCAAGAGTCCCAAGACCGTGGCATGTAAATCATGCTGTTCATGACATGCATATCATGATTTTCATGTTATGACCTGTCATTTATGCTCGTAATGCGGCCATGTTATGTCATACCGATTTTGGTATATATCCCATTAACGAAACGGCCAGGAGAACTCAAAGTCGTAGGCGGCTAGATAGATAGATACACTCAAAGTCGCAGAAGTTCGCTAAGAAATGGTTCGCATTTGAAAAAGTGCAGCACTGCAGAAACCGAACCCCAGCTGTTTACGCGCTGGCAACGCCCAAAAAAAATCTGTTTCTCGGAACACGCAAAATATTTGCAAATGCACTGCAACGTTGGGAATATTAAGGAGACACGAAATATGAAATGAAACAATTAAGTAGTGATGTCAATAATTTTTGATGGCCTATTTCCTACGTATCGCAAGATAAGATGCACCTTACCGACCGCACGCCGATTCGCCCGTGCGTTCGGCTGCTGACATTCCGAATCAAGACATAAATACTTCGCGCACAACTTCCATTTACCGTACACACACAACTTCGATTACACACATCAACCAGTTGAACAGCAAGCATGGTGCGCAAGCAAGGTATGCGTCAGCGATCAGTCGAAGGACGCAATGTTGAATGTTCTCGATGTTGTTTGATAACGTTCTCGAGTGCAGTGAACCTGAACACCGACTGCAAAGCTAGCTCAAACAGTCAAGATTCACCAAATGTCGAAGTAAATGACATCTCGCACGTTCTCACTGTGCTAATGCAACTATGTTTACAGCTCTGGCCCTCGCGAACACACCCGGGCGTGACACGAAAAGAGTCCGATGAAGCCATGAAGCGAGTTCACGAGCACATGGCAACATTCGCCGCACGTTTCATTAGTTAAACCGCTAACCGCGCAGTCGATGAATAACTGTCGATGACTCGAAATAACTTCTAATATCCTCTTGAAGAAACACACGCACATAAAGCCGTACCGCCGAGCGTAACATGGCACCGAGACGAAAAGATCGGTCACTTCTGAACACACGCTAGCAACGCGCCGGACGGTCTGGAAGGGAAATGGCCGCTGCCGCCCAAAGTTGCCCGCGTGCAGCCTACCTTTGCGGTACTCTGATTTTCCAGTGACTCTAGGGTCTCACAGAGCGTATATCGGGAGAGTCTGGCGAATGGGCGGGGCAGTGACGTCGCGGCGCGGCGATGACGCCGCCACGTCACCGCCATGCCTCCGCTCCGGCGCCGTCCACCATATATAGTCTTTCCGCGCTACGGGCGCACGGCTGAGGTTATGTACGCGCTGTTCATTCGTGAAATCTAGCACTACTAAGCAAATGGCGAAAGTGAAATTGTGCAAGCAGATTGTTATATACGTTTAATGAAGTATTTGGAGAGATTTATATGCTACCAAATCAACGACAAACTGACTTCTAGAGTTGTGTACGCCAATTCTAGTCCACGACATTCTACGCTTTTAGAGCGCAGCTCTTAGGCGCCCGTTCCTGCGTTGATCGGCGTCGCCGTTGGCGTCGTTAGCGTAACCGATAGAGCGAACGAAGATCAAAGACAGCGAACGCGGGGTCTGTCGATATTACTAGCCACTGGCCTCTAAAATCGCTTTCTTCCTCCGTCACGCGCGCTTGCCCTTTGGTCGGAGCTCGTGCGCATGCAAGGATGACGGATGCGCTGCGACTGTCTCGCTTGTCGTGACCGGCATGTCGATGTCAACGTTTCGCTAGGTTCGTGATGCCTGTAATGCACAGAGTGGTGTGCGTATAGTACTCGAGCACTGGCAGTTTCTGTGGCAATATGTAATGAATGTTCCAATGCGGATAGTCACAACATCAAACACAGTTGGCGTTCCCTCAACACTAAGCTGCGCTCAGAATTCGCATGACGGAGTATCGTAATCATCGGTGGCCTATCGTGCTATGAAGACCTGTGGGTCTGCTTCTATTTTGCTTTGTTTTCTTGATTAATGTTGCAAGCTTAGGTTCAATAATAACGACGCTTAGAAATGTTTCTGACGCTGAAGATGTTTAGCGCGGTTCGGCTGGCGCTACTCTGCACAGTGATCTCGTGAGAAGTTTTTCGACCTTGCGATGATGCTCACTTCGAATTTGGAGTTGAGCTGTTGAAGTACTATATATATATATATATATATATATATATATATATATATATATATATATATATATATATATATATATATATATATATATATATATATATATTGTGGAGAAGCCTTGGGACATGGAAATGGGTTACCCTCTCCAGCGCCTTCTAGTGGGTCGTCCTCTTTGGTTGCTTGAAAAAAGAACGCCGCTCGTGCAGAGAGTTCGTGCCTTGCCGTGACTGTCGCCATTACTCATTGTCGTTAGGCTGTCTATTAAACACCTAACAATATATATAATATATATATAGTTATATATATATATCTATAGATATATTATATATATATAGATATATATATATATATATATATATATATATATATATATATATATTATAAGATTGATTCTTGATTTGCTTCGGGAGCGGAGTACCGGCGAGTGCGCAAGATCACTACAGTCAAAAATCAGATCTCCTATGCTCGCGCTTTCAACAGTATGGGGGTGTTCATCCAAGCGGAATTCGCGCTGCTGACGTCATGATCATTAAAAAGCTCTCAGTTTCGCCGCAACGGAGAATCAATCAATGTGATAGCAACAAACTGGAATGTAGCGCGAAGAACGGAAGCCAGCTCGAAATTTCCAGCGCGTAGCTCAAGCGCAAAGGCGCTCGAAAAGAACACACGCAGGACGAGCGCGAACTATCATGCGTCACAGCTCGACACTTGAAGCGCACTGCTCAAACATAAAGCAGGACGCACGAAACGAACGAACAGGTACACACAGGACGAGCGCGAACCGTCACAGTTGTTACTTATTTCTGTTTGAACAGCGCGCTCCTTTCGCAAACGCGGCCGCTGCAGCGAGCGAAGGGACCTTCGTACGCTCTGTGACTTCAGCGCGGACATCGCGGGGAAAGCACATGACAGACAACCCCCCACTACACTCACGCCCCCCCCCCCACGCCCGCTCCCTTCTTTCCTCGCATAAGCGCACGATTGCGACCACGCCCTGTAGGGCGAAGAGAAACGGCGTTCGCAGGAGCGGGGCGAGCTGGCCCACGCCTTTAAGTGCGCCCGCTGTGCTCCTAGCGCCATCTCGCTGGTAATGAATAGACACTTACAAGCGCCTGCAGTCTCTGAGTACTGCGGCAGAGGGTGTGTATATAACGCTCGCCGTTAGCCACCTGGACGATCTGCGCTTCATGGCATAGTGGATAGAGCCACACGTTGCGGATCGAGAAGTCGCTGGTTCGATTCCGCGCTTCGGAAGCTTTTTTCGGAATTGTTTTTCTTTGGGACTTATATATACATACTTATTATACATATACGCAGCATGACGGCGGCACGGCAAAACCAGCCGAGACTGTCCATATAATTGCTATCGCAATAACATCGCTATTAGGGCGAACGCATTAGATGCCTCATGAAACGCGGCCTTCGGCGCCAACACGAGTGAGGCAAAAAATCATGTGATGACGTCACCAGGACATCGTAGATAGCTCAAACTGGTGACGTGTCAACGACGTCATGCTGACGTCGGATTACGTTACGTCATCTGATATTGTCTTCACATGACATCGGCGCTTTGCACAGCCTCTGTAATCGGCCCACCAATCACGGAGGCAATGTAAGACCCGGGGATGTGCAGAAAGCTGGCAACGCCTCCGATATTGGAGGCAGTAAAAATGATGTCATCACGTAATCCGGACGTCATAGAAGCTCAAATTTGTGAAATATCAATGACGTCATGCTGAAGTCAGATTACGTTACGTCATCTGATATTGTCATCACATGATATCGGTGCTTTGCACAGCCTCCGTGATCGCCCGCCGATCACGGAGGCAGTGCAAGATTATGGGACGAGCAGAAAGCTTGCGACGCCTCCGGCCTTGGAGGCAGTAAATATCATTTGATGACTTCCCTAGGACGTCATAGATAGCTCGAATTTGTGACGTCACAATTGCTTCATGTTGATTGGTGGGCCGATCATGGAGGCAGTGCAAATCGGCGAAGTCATGTGGCGACTTCATCGCGTAGTCACGTTACTCGACGTCATCATGACGTGACACGCTTTGGTCGTATGCCGTGACGTCATTACGTGATGATTTTTCACATCCATCGCGTTGGTGCCGCCGAGGAGGGACGCCGCCTGTCAATCTTTGCGTTTTCTGAGGCATCTATGGTTTTCGCTAGAGCAGCTGCAGCGCCCCTTAGAAGGCGAGTGTTAAATAAAAACAATACTTCGTTCTGCTAGTCTGTGATAGCAGACATCATGTTGGTTTACATTAGAAAATCATATTTCTGCTCAACTTCTTCACGCTGTATACTTCCTAATCACGAAATTTCATCGAGCACATGAGGGCCCCTTACTATAGTGAAGAGCTTCCTGCACGAGCAGAGACATTGTGCACTATACGTGCATGACTAAAAAGCGCAAGGCACATTCGCTTACCACAGAGGTGCGGGTTAATTTACATGCGCGAATTAAGCGTGAAACCGGTAGCATGTACACACGCGGCAACACAGCGGTAAATGACACCATAGGCTGACAGTCACAGAAACGCAGACCACATTACGTACAACACGTGCCAGATAACTGCCGCAGCTGACGCGCGGCAGCACTAATCCGCGATATCGAAATAAATCTTGCCCTCACAACATCACGGTAACATGCCAAGCCCGTGCTCAGAACGGGCGATAAATTACATAAACGCAACACATCAGGCTTATAGCGTGATCGTTGAAAAATTCAACAGGGCTTGTTGCTGAGCTAGTTGGTTCATAACTTGAGGTAAAACTGTAATGACGCAAAGAAGACGGGGACGAAGCGAAGACACGAACAGACGTGTCTTCGCACGTCTGTTCGTGTCTGCCCGTGTCTGTCTGTTCGTGTGGCGCCCGTGTCTGTCTGTTCGTGTCTTCGCTTCGTCCCCGTCTTCTTTGCGTCATTACAGTTTTACCTCAAGAAAAATTCAACTACGTGATCAATTCAGCTACCCTTTCTAAAGTCACTAAACATAAGTATCTAGGGGTCATTCTGTCACATGACCTACGATGGGACGCTCATATTCACTACATCACATCATGTGCGCTAAAAAGACTGTTATTTATAAAAAGGCGATTACAGCAAGCACCACCACACACAAAGTTACTGGCGTATAATACACTTATTCGACCCATCCTGGAGTACGCAAACGCTGCCTGGTTCCCGTACACAAAAAAACTAACCAGCAAGCTCGAAGGTGTCCAGCGAAAAGCGCTTAGGGTTATTTTTAACAAATTTAATCGAACAGATTCACCTACAGAATTGCTTAAGAAGGCTGGACTACTAACCATAAAAAACCGGGCGACATTGGCACGCTTAAAGCTAATGTACCAACTGCTACACAGTCAGCTAAACATAGACAAGTCCCGCTACATCAAGCTATCCGCAGCTAGAACTACCCGCCACAAATACTCTCATACCCTTGCCCCTTACAAATATCACACAGATGCTTTCAAATTCTCGTTCTTCCCGCTTGCGATCAGAGAATGGAATAGCTGTCCCCCTCCATTACCAGTAGCACATCCTTAGCCACTTTCTCAAAACTAGTAGAAGGCGACTTGATAGCCTCGCAAACCTAATATGGTGTTACGTGAACTTTTTTGTTCTTGTTTATGTGCCAATGTGTTTGTACTTTGAAAAAATGTTCTTGTATGTTTTTTTTTAATATCTTATTATTATTTTATTTTATTTTTTATTTTTTTATTGACTCTACTAAATCACTGTCTTTGATTGTTCACCTGTTATAATCCCTCTGGGATTGACAGTATGTATAAATAAATAAATAAATCTCCCAAGCGTTCGAAACGCGAACCATAAAACGCCTTTTTTTCAGCGTGACCACATGATTTTTAAAGTTCGTGCGCCTGAAAAGGCCCCATTGCACAACGAAAAATAAGTTTGTGTTAATGGTACGCTGTTTACAATACGAGCAATATTCAAGCAAAATACTCAAGAACGTATATCGTATAACACGGAGCAGTCGGTCTGGGTCCATTTGCTGCTTCTGATGTTTCAAATCCACAGGTTTCGTCTCTTCCTTTCCTTGGGGAGCCTAAAAAGGCGGAAACCTTACGCGCTCCTTTTTGAGCAGCCCACCGCGCAACAACGGCCAATCACACCCAAGAAATTCACGCATGAATGCGAGGAGCAGTCGCCACGAATACGCGCGCGAGACCATACGCGGCTTCGGGCCTACGCGCGCTCCTGCGGCGCGCCGCCGGCGCCTCGCACTGACTTGCAGCCATGGCATCCACGCGCCGCCGCCCCTGCCGCCACAGCCGCCTGCGGCCGCCGGCGAGGAGAGAGGGTTTACGTCACGAGAAGAAGGCGAAGGCGGCGCTGGCGCGGGGCGCGGATAGCGGGGAGATGAAAGAATCGCCAAACTCTCCCGAAGGGTATATATGGCTCTGCGAGACCTCTGTGAACCGCCCATATTACGAACCGCCCAGTCGAACCGCCCAAACCTACGTCAGTCAAAGAACTGCGCGCTTTCGTAGGACTATGCTCCTACTTTCGGCGCTTCATCCGAAACTTCGCGACTATCATATCGCCGCCGACGACGCTCCTTGGCACCAACGGGCCCCTCAATTCGTGTTCGTCACAGTGCGACGACGCTTTTGCAAAGCTCCGTAGTTTGTTGACGTGTCCTCCCATACTACGCCAATACGACCCTACGGCCCCTACGGAGGTACACACGGACGCCAGCGGTGTTGGCCCCGGCACTGTCCTTGCGCAGCGCAAACCTGGGTTCCCGGAATACGTCGTGGCATATGCAAGTCGTACGCTTACTAAAGCTGAGACCAACTATACCGTAAAGGATAAAGAATGCCTGGTAATCATCTGGGCCCTTACGAAGTTCCGACCTTATTTGTATGGTCGCCCATTTGATGTCGTCACCGACCATCATGCACTGTGCTGGTTGTCGTCATTGAAGGATCCCTCAGGCCATCTGGCCCGGTGGGCACTTCGCCTGCCAGACTACATCCGCGTGCTGTACCGCAACGTACGCCAGCATGCTGACAGCGAGGCCCTGTCCCGCTCTCCCTTGCCTGACGACAATGCCCACAGTTCAGTGTCTCACTTTGTCGTTTCTTCCCTCGACATTCACACCATGGCTACCGAACAACGCAAGGGTCAATTTATTGCCTCACTGGTAGACTTGCTGACTGATCCATCGGCCACACCATCCTCTCGCGCGTTGCGTCGTCAAGCCCACCATTTCGCCGTTCGCGACGACCTCTGCCACCGACGCAATTACGACGGCGACGGCCGCCAGTGGCTACTAGTAATACCCAGCAGTCTGCGTTCTCACATATGCGAGTCGTTCCACTCTGATCCGCAGTGTGCACACTCTGGAGTTTCGAAAACCTACCACCGCATTCGCCAACGGTACTTTTGGTGAGGAATGTACCGCTACGTGCATAAGTTTGTTCGCTCCTGCATTGGTGGACAGCGCCGCAAAACTTCAACGCACCTGTCGCCGGCAGGTCTGCAACCTCTACCTTGCCCTGACCGACCGTTTGGGCGTGTTGGCATCGATTTGTACGGGCCACTTCCTCTTACGTCCGCTGGTAACCGCTGGGCAATCGTCGCTGTAGACCACCTCACGCGATACGCCGAAACTGCCTCACGCGATACGGCGTCCCTGCGGCTACAGGGCGCGATGTGGCCTCCTTCTTGCTCCACCGATTCATGCTGCGTCACGGTCCACCCCAGGAGCTGCTCACTCATTGAATCCGAGTCTTCTTGTCGGAAGTCGTCGAAGCCATTCTCAAAGAGTGCAATGTCGTTCACCGCAAAACTACTGCTTACCACCAGCAGACGAATGGCCTCCCCGAACGCTTTAACCGCACGCTTGGCGACATGCTCTTGATATACGTCACCGCCGACCACACAAATTGGGATGCCACTGCCCTTCGTCACGTACGCCTACAATACCGCCCCTCAGAGCACTACTGGTTTCTCACCCTTTTTGTTATTATACGGCAGGCACCCGTCGCACACAATCGACACAATCCTTCCCTACAAGCCGGGTCGCTCTGAATGTGCGCCTATTTCTGCCACAGCCAGACTAGCTGAGGAGTGTCGTGAGCTCTACAAGACCTTCACTACGCATAACCAAGAGCGGCAGAAGAGCATTCGCGGTGACACCACCACTTCTGTGCCCACGTTCCTCCCTGGAGCGCTCGTATGGCTCTCGGTCCGTACCACTGCAACTGGCCTCTCTTCCCAACTACTGCCCAAATACGAAGGCCCCTACCGTGTCGTCGAACGCACATCCCCGGTCAGCTACCTGATTGAACCCATTGATCCATCTTCGGACATGTGCCGTCGAGGGCGCGACATTGTCAACGTGCAGCATCTGAAGCCCTACCACGGCCCCTCATAGTAACAAGTTGCTAGGTCGCCAGGCGGCTCCCTTTTCGTACCCGGGGTAATTGTAGGGAAGCGTTCGAACTCAGTACTGGGTCGTCCTCTCGAGCACCTTCTAGTGGGTCGCCCTCTTCGGCTCTTTTTGGAGAGAACGCAGCTCGTGCTGAGAGTCGGCCCCGCCTTGACTGTCGCTGTCGAGTATCTTCGCCGAGTGCCCGCTAATAAATCTCTTTATAAAGAAAACAAACCAAAATAGAAGCAAACCCACATGTCTTCATAGCACGATAAGTTACCGATGATTACGATACTCCGTCATGCGAATTCTGAGCGCAGCTTTGTGTTGAGGCAACGCCCACTGTGTTTCAAGTTCTGACTATCCGCATTGGAACATTCGTTACATATTGCCACAGAAACTGCCAGTGCTTGAGTGCTATACGCACACTGTGCATTGCAGGCATCACGAACCTAGCGAAACGTTGACATCGACGTCCCGGTCATGACAAGCGAGACAGTCGCAGCGCATCCGCCTGACTTGCATGCGCACGAGCTCCGACCAAAAGGCAAGCGCTCGTGAAGGAGGAAGAAAGCGATTTTGGAGGCCAGTGGCTAGTAATATCGACAGACCCCACGTGCGCTGTCTTTGATCTTCGTTCGCTCTATCGGTTACGCCAACGACGCCAACGGCGACGCCGATCAACGCAGGAACGGGCGCTTAAGAGCGGCGCTCTAAACGAACAGCGCGTTGCGTAGACTGTCGTGGACTCAAATCGGCGTACACAACTCTAGAAGTCAGCTTCTCGATGATTTGGGCACATATAAGTCTCTCCAAATTCTTTATTAAACTCGTATAACAATGTGCTTGCACAATTTCGCTTTCGCCATTTGCTTAGTAGCGCTAGATTTCACGAATGGACAGCGCGTACATAACCTCAACCGTGCGCCCGTAGCGCGGGAAGACTATATATGGCGGACGGCGCCGGAGCGGAGGCGTTCACGTGAACGGCGTCATCGCCGCGCCGCGACGTCACTGCCCCGCCCATTTGCCAGACTCTCCCGATATACGGCTCTGTGAGCCCCCGTCTGTTAGCGCCACCTGTCGCAGCCAAAAGGAAACAGCCAAGGCGGCAAACACAATCTGGATGCGCTGCCGGCGGCAGGGTCATCACCTAATTTATTCTTACACCGTGGCCTGACCATATGCATCAATGGAGGTTCTCTCGAGCTACGCGCTGTCCTATTGTGTGGTCTTATTGGTTGCAGGGAGAAATCTTTCGTACGTCTTTGCTGCGCGGACTGCATCTGCCTCTTTTCGGCGGTATGTGTAACCATTCTTACCAGTGTGGCGTTTCGCTTTTCGACCCTCAAATCTACCGAGCATCGGGTGCCTATCGTGCTTAGGCGCCTTCCCAATTGCTTCTATTGGGGATACCAGAGAGCCGCTTAATTTCTGAGTCACCTCCCTCCGCCTCGCCACTGACCCCTTCATGGCTGCTGGAAGCAGCCTCGTCTCCGCAAGGAGCGCTCTCTGGGTGCGTCTCTGAACCCTTTTCATGCATAGTGACGCTTCATCTAGCTATTACTTCCTTGGTTGCGATTTGCAAACACGCCAGGCTGGGGCCTTTTATTTGATCGCCACTTACTGAATATCCGTCCGCTCGCAAAAGCCTCTTGAAAATCAAGCGAACCCCCAGGGAGCAGTAATTCCTTCTCTTCTCTCTCCGCTTCGGTGTACGGTCGGGCCGCTCTATCTGCACTGTCACTGGTGAAATCTCAAACTGGCCCTCCTCGACGGTACTGATCAAGTTTGGAAGCGTTTCGTCCTTGTTACGCTCTAGGCTAGCTTTGCCCTCCCACTGCGTTGTCGGACGGTCATTTACGTGCTGAGGCACGAGGAATGTCTCCAGCTCCGCATTAGCCCTATTAGGACTGCCGAAACAACCCTCGGCCTCGCAAGGAACACCTTTCTGATACGCCCCTGGCTCTAGACCGCCGATGGCCTCGTCCTGTACGTGCTCTACGTTAACCCATTCGTAAAGGCGCGCATCTTTTTCTAACAGGGTCTCACAACTCGCGACCTGTTGCTCCTTTATTTCAAGAGGAGATTCTACGTGTATCTCACTGTCATTTCCCTTTTTCTCAAGTGAAATGCGGAAGCGCCGGAATAACGCTGTCTTAGCGACTTCATATTTCTCGAATTCCTCGTCAGAAACGGGAGCTACTACACAGGCCACGGCACTAGGAAGAACGCATACCAAACCAACATACCAAAAGTCATGATCGACCTACCGCAAACACACTCGAAACACGCAAGAAAACTTTCGATGTTTTCGCCGGCTCTGTATGCGCGTAGCTTAGGCCGCACTCGCTGGACCCTCAGATGTTCTATTCGTATTCCATGACTTTCTAACTGAACTGCGTGTTCTTCCCCTGCCCTCTTATGCTCACACTTTTCCTGTTCTCGCTCGCTTGCTTTTTGAGGAATGCCGCTTGCACTTCCTTGAACTGCTAAACGCTGCATCTTGATTTCCAGCTGTAACTTCCGTGCCTCAAATTCATCTCCTTTTATTTCGATAGCAATTTTATGGACAGTCTCGGCTGAATTTTGCCGTCGCCGTCGCCGTCATGCACCGTATATGTATAAGTATGTATATATATATATGTAAAAGCCACAAAGAAAAATAATTCAGAAAAATGCTTCCGAAGCGCGGAATCACCGTTACGCCACGAAATGCAGGTCCTGCACGTAGCTAACGGCGAGCGTTATATACATACCCTTTACTTCTGGACGGACTCAGAGACGGCCGGCACTTATAAGCGTTTCTTCATTATCAGCGAGATGGCGCTAGCAGCACGGCGGGCGCATTTAAAAGTCGTCGGCGAGCTCGCTCGCTTCTTATATTTGCGGAGGGAGAACCTTGCCCTTCCGCTGTCTGCTCGCGCGGTTTTCTGGTGGTGAGGGGAAGAGGGTTGTTTCAAGCTTTCAGCGTGGCGTCCGCGCTCATGTTACGGAGCGTAGGATAGTCACTCGAGCTCAAGGGACGCCGCTAAACGAACAAACAGACGATGAGCGCGAACTATCAAGTGTCACAGCTCGACACTTTAAGCACGCTAGTTTCCTTCGCTGCTTCGGCCGCCTTTGCAACAGGAGCGATGTTCAAACTGAGAGTATCCATTGACGAGCCTCACTTCGTATAGCATTAGTTTCTTGCTATCGCATTCATTGCTTCGCCCTTGCGGCGAAACTGTGACTTTTTTCTACACTCTTCATTTCCTCCTCTTCCAGAGTGTTCTGAACAAGTGCCCAAATATTTTCAATGCTTTCGGCGCTACTACAACTTTCGTCTATTTTTTCAATAGATCGCACGCTTTCATCTCTTCATCGCATCCCAGTTGCAATTCGTCACACAACAGCAACAAATCATTCCATTCTTTCGCAACCTCATTAATTCCATGGTCACTGCTTTTAAGCGCTGGCTTTGCCCTCTCCCTGTTGCTCAAACAAACCCGCTTTGCATCACAACAATTGTCGATTCCCAGGAATTCAAATTATTAACACAGAAATTGAAGCCTGGTAAATCTCAGTGCACAAACCAAACGCTCACCCGCAACTTCAGTCTCATATCACCAGGTCCATCCCATCCGCTGATCACCAGTGTTGGACTTTGAGGCTCCCCCGACTGCCCTGGTTTCCTCGCGTCCAGGCAGGCAATTGCAAACCTCGCCTTCAAGAAGAGCTGCTGTTGGAGGGAACCGGACTGAGGAGCCGATGAAGCGTACAAGAGGCTTATTTACATGTTTAGAGTTTGACACTTCGTTGCAGAATCTGATTTTCATGCATTCGTGCGTGTCTTTTACATCATTCGCAGTCCGTAGATGCCAGACCTAGGGAAACAGGGGACGATGTTTCTATCTAATTAGGTGACGAATCATGCGGCTCACTTTGCTGGAACCGCCCCCCAGCACGCACGCGCGCACGCACGCACGCACACACGAACACACACACACACACACACACACACACACACACACACACACACACACACACACACACACACACACACACACAAACCCAAACACGCGTATTGTTTTCGCAACTATGTCGCATCGGGGGAATCTAGCCTCCAGCATGCGGCGTGTGGTGAGTCCCTCGTCTCGCTGCTCGAGCCGACCACCCATGCTGTCGAAGGGCGGCCGCATGTGTCTGGGCAGCTGGCGCTGATTTGAGCGTAGGCGGCTTGTCAGCAGGAGACAGCGCTGTGGTTCGAGGTCCGTCTTCGGCGGAAACTCAGCGTCGCGGCCTTTCCTGGGGCACAAAGGCGCCATGTGTCGCATTTCCGCTCCGGCACCAGTGACAACGGTGTTGTTTCGAGCAGTTGCAACCATGCACCTCCTTGTACATGAGAAATAGCCGGGCGTCTTCGCGCTCTTCCTTATCTCCGCAAAGTGAGGCGGCTGCCTTTATTCCGTTTCGGCGCTCCGCGGCAAAGGGTGGCTCGCCGATAGCAACAACTTCCTCAGTGGGGATGAAAAATCGAACACGCGAGCATGCTGCTGCTAATTGATAACAAGCACGCAGATGTCAAGTGACTTAGCTTTTTTGTCTTGTCACAGTCAGAGCCTGCGCGCAAGTTATCGATCTGTCGTGACCACGTTCAGGCGTGCACAATAGGCGCGCGACGCACTCCAGGCCCACGAAACAGCTCGCACTGCGCAGCGCTCTATTGAACGGGGGAGAGGGTGATGCGCTGAAGGCAATTACATCGCTTAAAAGCGGTATTTTGGCAAATTTGCCGTAAATGCAGTAATTTGAAAAGTTAACAAGAACATAAAAAATACTTGGCGCTTAGCAGGCTGCGGCCAGAGACATATATAATTTGTCGGATATCAATTGAAGGCCCACTTCCATTTTTCAAAGCTTTTGCCATTGGTAACTGCGTTTGATAGAGCATTTTCTATTGATACCATATTGGCTGAACGTCGAACTCATTACGTGTGCAATGCCTATGGTTAGCGCATGCGCAGTGGATCTTTGCCGTCGACTGTGCGTATCGATAAACCCGAAGATTTTTTTTTTATCGCTGCGTTACATATTTTTTGTCATCATACCGAATACGTCTTCCCTATTCATGAGTGTACTCAGTGATACACTCATAAATGATTGTTGGTATGTTGAGTTTACTCATGAGAGGTTACGCCAACCCATGCTGCCAGATGTAGCGTTGGCTAACGCTGGCTGACCGAGGTAATAATAATGTTATAAGATATTCACCATGCACTACACCGCGCTTCTTCCTTTTTGCATTAAATGATTCGCGCACTCTACAACAATCCCAATCAGTGAATTTCGCTGCCAACTGGTCGCTCTTTAGTTTCCTCTTAGGGCACTACAGAAAAAAAAATCTTAGTTTCACCGCAAGTGCGAATCAATCAGTGCGATGGCCACAAATCGGAATGGTATTGCAAGTAAGGCCAGCAGCTAATTGTTTTCCATCCCATCTCGCGTAACTCTAAAAAAGGCTGGTTTAAGCCAATACGGCCGCTCTAGGGAGAGACACGGTTTTGGTGCTGTCTGTGGTCTCAATGCGAAGTAAGGGGAGAGAGACGTCTCCAAATGTCTGTCGAGATAGCACTTGCGCAAGCTCTTGCGACCCTGCTCTTATGATCAATGTTTGCAGTTGCTGCTCAAATAACGCAGCTACCCCCTCCCCCACCGGCACTTCTTCATGCACCCTCCGCGCGACGAAGATGGCCGGCTCGTTATTTATTTATTTCAATGCCCTAAATGCCCAATTGGCAATTACATAGGAGGAATTTAAGTGAATACATACATTTCAAACAACATGAACAGAAAACAAAATACCAAAAAGAAAACAATAAAAGAAAACCGCGAGTAAATCGAATCACAGCATCAAGTGAAATCACCAGCATTAATCGAATGCATATTCATTAGTACATTTTGTAATAATGATGAAAACATCTATGAAAACTACATCGAAGAACACTGAATATGTATCGGGAGCAAAAACAGGAGACTAAACGAGGGCAATCAGACACAGATCAGCCATGCTACTCACTATGCAAATAGCCCTGAAGCATCGAGTTAAATATGGAAGGATCTGCTACTTCGCCGATGTTAGGTGGAAGAGAATTCCACTCGATTATGCATAATGATAATGGCGAATTTTGAAACTTCTTGGTCCTGGCAAAAATGGGGGCCACCTTGTGCGCATCAACGAGGCGGGTTGAAGTATGAAGGGCTGGAAAGACATGCGACTGGGCGAAGGATGAGTTCCTGTGATAAAGTGAGTGAAAGAACGATAGTCGAGTATGTCGCCTGCGCATGGCAAGTGTGGTAAGGCTAAGGTCTGCTTTTAGTAAAGAAACACTTATGTAACGTGAGTACGATGATGAGATAAACCGGGCAGCTTTATTCTGTACCATATCGAGCACGTTGTGAAGACCGATTAGGTGATGATGCCATATGATTGAAGCGTATTCTAGGGATATACGAATCAATGAATTGAAAGCGCGCAGTCTTGTGTCCCTGCAAGCGACGTTTAAGGAGGCCGAGTTTCTTGAGAGCCATATTAGTAGCATACTGTATCTGTGCAGTTCAGCTTAGATCTGAAGTGAGTATTACGCCGAGATACTTAAATGACGTGACTTTTATTGCTATAGGAATTATATGGACAATCTCGGCTGGTTTTTTTTTTCTATTACCGAATCGTTTATTTCCACACGCAAACAACAGAACAAAAGACGAACTCACCACCGAAAACACACTCGTCTGCGAGCCAAACGGAGGCAACATACACCACAGCCAAAGCTTCCACACAAACTACATCAAACGCAAGGTCCACAGCCGAAGCCTTCACACAAACTACATCCAACATGAGGCCCGTAGCCGAAGCTTCCACACAAAATATATGCCCACCTCACCACTACCAGGAGGAACCCGACACAACCGACACCGACGAAACCAAATCCGCAACCGAAGTTGTCACACAGACGCCCACCCTCATACCTCCGCACACAGACACCCAAACAGCAACAGCCGTCGAATCTAACGAAACAGAAGTTCAAACAGCTCCCAAACCGGAACGCGCGGACACACGCCGGTCCACCCGCACAACGACAAACAAATGGCAAACCCTTGAAATCACTACTCCCCAGACACGCCGCATTGAATTTTTACAAGCTAAAAAACAAACCCAAAAACTCACCAACTACACGTGCCATCTCAAAACGTACAATTACTGTATAAATAACAACACAATTCCCAAAGGACTAAAACTGAAAGCGACACCCGCTTTAGGTACTCTCTCCACCCAATATCAAGATAGCTGGCAAACAGCACTAGACAACGCTTCATTTTCTCTCTTAAATATACTCAAGAGCCACGGCATAGAACAAATTGAAGAATTTTCTCAAAAACTTCAGAACATAATTCTAACAACCGAAGAAAAAAGAGACCTCGAACAATACAAATAAAAACAGAATAAAAAATTGAAGCAAAAGCAGAATAAGAAAATGATTTCGAATCAAGGAACACCCTCCCGAACAACCAGCCCAGTCCCGCTAACAGCTGACAATATCAGCAGAGAAATACCAAACACAGCTGACATCACACAAATGGAGCAGTCCAATGTCGTAGACATTTCAAGATCATTAAGTCCAGAGGAAACAAGGGTCCTTAGCAAGGGCCTAAACTTCTGTCCAACCAACAACACAATAGATGAATTCGAACTTCACAGAGACCTCATAGAATTTTCACGAAGAATGCACATTAGACACTTTTTTGCAAATAACGATGGGGCAGAAAGAGGTACTACAAGGCTCAGGGCTCAGTCTACTTGGACTCCCGAACCAGAACAGGCAATTGAACTTGACTTATATCTTAAAGCTATCACTACAGAAATCATTAATCAATCTAAATCATCTAAGAAGCCTAGGAACATGACCTATTCGGAGAGCTGCATCATTTCTAACCTCAAGTCGCGCGAAGACATTGTCATCAAGGAAGCCGATAAGGGAGGAAGTATAGTCATTTGGCCAATACAGAAGTACAAGCATGAGGCTTACAGACAACTCAATAACCCAGAACACTACCGCAAACTAGACAATGATCCAATAGAACAATACACACTCACAATCACTAACACACTTAGATCCCTCCTTGCTGATGAATTATTAACTCCATGAGAATTCAAGTTTCTGAAACCAAACAACAAAGCAGCAGGGCGGTTTTACCTCCTCCCAAAAATTCACAAAGTACCATCCACTGAATTATACACTGCCAATATTCCAGGGCGCCCAATAGTATCAAACAACAACACCCCAAGCGAGAGCCTCTCCGAATTCCTTAACCACTTTCTCGGGGACATTCCGACGACATTCCCGTCATTTGTGCAAGACACCCCACACCTACTGCGAATAATAGAAGAGATTAATAGCAAAGGCACACTACCACAAAACGCCATTCTCGTGACACTAGACGTTACCGCTTTATACACGAATATTTCGATCCCAGAGGGCCTAACTTCAATAAAGCAAACCTTAAATCAACATAAGGTACGACATTCTACTGAAGTATATTTATCATTACTCGAACTAGTACTATCACACAACTATTTTGAATTTGAAGAAAATTACTACCTTCAAATACAAGGAACAAGCATGGGCACCCCATTCGCACCCACCTATGCAAACATATTCATGGGAATTCTGGAAACAGACTTCCTGGCTCGCTGCGCAGGCAAACCCCACACATACCTTCGGTACATTGATGACATACTTATAATATGGGGTCATGGCAGGGACAATCTAACTAAATTTATATCATTCCTAAACTCCTTTCATCTGAAAATAAAGTTCACGTCCAAGACCTCAGCTGAGTGCATCAACTTTCTGGACACAACCATATATCTTGAGAATGGCATATTAAAGACAACGCTCTATAAAAAAATTCGGCAGATCCCACGCACTGTGGGAATCGATGTAATGCGAAGCAGCCAGCAAGAGCTGCATACATCGCCTTGTTTCTCTTTGAGCCAAATGAAATCATTCATGCCATGGCATCTAGTCCACCATATATCGCATGTTTGCCATGCACGCATGCATGCACAATCTAATGTACACCACGCCAATGAAACGCATATTCTGGTATATAAATGCATGACCTGTCGTTTATGTTCATCACGCACTCGTGTCATGCCATACCAATTTCGGTATATATCAACAAAACGGCCGGAAGCGCACCATGACAGTGGAATGTAAATCATACCGTACATGACATGCATAACATGATTCGCATGTGAAGACCTCTCATTTATGTTCGTCATACAGTCACATCGCGCAACACCAATTTTGGTGTATATCAAAGGAGCGAAATTGCCACGAGTGCACCATGATTAGAGCATGTAAATCATGCCATACATGACATGAATATTATGATTTTTCATGTTACCACCTCTTATTCATGTTCTTCATACAGTCACATCGCGCAATACCTATTTTGGTGCATATCAATCGAGCGAAACGGCCACGAGTGCGCCATGAGCATGCCATGTAAATCATCTCGCACATTTCACGCATGTCATGATTATCATGTTACCACCTTTCATTTACGTTTGTCATACAGTGGCGTCGCGCAATACCAATTTTGGTGTATACCAAGCTAGCGAAACGGCCGGGAATGCACAATGAGCGCGGCATGCAAATCATGACATATGTGGGATGCCGTGTCGATGGAAGGACGTATCCAAACATAAAACATAACGACTGTTTATTAACGTAGTAGTAGCAGCGGGGCGAGCATAGCGACGCTGCGCTTAGTCGGGTGGCGAAGGAATGATAACCTCCGAGCTTAGCAGCTCGGGTTTATAACCGCCGTCGGTGTCGTAAGCCTCCGGTGACGCTGCGGTGGCGCTGTCCCTTATCGGAGGCGTGGTGCAGCATGCGGCCATGTCACGCCGAGCTGGCTAATGACGAGGCGGTGTCTGCGCCGGTTTGTGCGCAGTGTGTCGCCACATCAGCCCCCCGCGTAGTGCAGAGCCCTCATGGTCTGTAGAAATCTGGGAGGCGTACCAGACGTCCAGAGCGTGTTGTGAAAGGAGCGGGCTGTGACGTCGGCGTCTGTGGATAGATGCCTGTGGATGGAGTGGCACTGCCCAGTTCGTTCGCAGCGATGTATGCGGGCTTGAGCCGGTCAATTGAGACGCGGACGTCGTTCCCGTTCAGGCGCAGAGTGAAGTTTTTGTCGTCGCGATGGACGGCCAGGTAGGGTCCGCTGTAGGGTGGCTGGAAAGGCCTGCGGACGGTGTCGTCGCGGAGGAAAGCGTTCGTGCACGATGCTAGCTCCTTGAACACGAACGGTGTAGGCTTGCTGTGGTGGGCTGCAGGTGACGGGCGTAAGGCGACGATGGTGCGACGGAGCCGGGCGACGAAGTCGGTAGGATCTGACGTCGTAGTACTGGATGGCGGTGCAGCGAGAAATTCACCTGGGAGGCGGAGAGGTTCCCCGTAGACGAGCTCTGCTGGTGTAGCGTGGATGTCCGGCTTGAAGGTGGCGCGAAGACCAAGGATGACGGCTGGGATGACCTCGAGCCAGGTTGAGTCCGGGTGGCACATAATGGCTGCCTTGAACTGTCGGTGGAAACGCTCGATCATTCCGTTGGCGCAGGGGTGGTAACTGGTGGTCCTTAAGCGTTCAAAACCGATGGTCAGCCCGAGCAACCTGAAAAGATGCGACTCGAACTGCCGTCCTTAGTCGGTGGTTACGCGGCGGGGGGCACCGAAACGAGCAATCCAGCCGGTGAAGAAGGCTGAGGCGACGTCTTCCGCGGTGATTCTCTCGAGGGGCCATGCCTCGGGCCATCGAGTGTACCGGTCGATGGCGGTGACGCAGTAGCGGTAGGGTGCAGCCAGGGGGAAGGGTCCTATGATGTCGAGGTGGACGTGCTCAAACCGCCCAGAGGGCTGAGGGAATGTTCTGAGCGGTGACGTGACGTGCCTGGTGACTAGCGCGTTGGCACTGAATGCAGGAGCGCGCCCAGGTACGACAATCCCGCTGCATGGAGGGCCAGACATAGCGGTCAGCTACGAGGCGTGTAGAGGCGCGTATGCCGGGATGGCTGAGGTTGTGGAGCTGGTTGAAAAGACCACGGCGATGGGCCAGGGGCACATAGGACCTGCTTCGTCCTGTCGACATGTCGCAACAGATTGTGGTTGTCAACCCTGGAATGGGGACTTGTTGCAGCTGTAGTGAGGACGTGCCCTTGAGAAGTTCCTGCATTTCGGGGTCTGTAGTCTGGGCCTCGGCGAGGACGTCCGCTGTTATCTGCACAGAGCTGATGGCTGATACACGTGAAAGCTCGTCGGCGACCACGTTGTCTTTCCCGCTGACATGTTGGATGTCGGTGGTGAACTGCGCGATGAACGAGAGTTGGTTCTGCTGTACAGGCGGGAGTTTATCGCGACGTTGAGAGAAGGCGTAGGTAAGAGGCTTGTGGTCGGTATAGATGGTGCAATTCTGTGCTTCGAGAATATGGCGAAAGTGTTGCACTGCTTCGTATATCGCCAGAAGTTCTCTGTAGTAGGCTGGCAAAGTTGTCGGGGCGGTTGTCGTGGTTTCGTCAGCGGAACTGGTGATTGAAGGGGCCGTTTTCCGAGCTGCGAGTTTCTTGGAGAAGAACGCCAAGGGATGCCAGGTGTTGTCCACGCGTTGCACGAGGGCGGCGCCGATGGCGAAACCAGATGCGTCCGTGAAGAGTCCCAAGGTAGCGTCTGGCACGGGATGGGTGAAAAGCGTGGCGGTGCAGAGGGCGGCTTTGCATTCTTCGAACGTTTTCGTTAACGTCGGTGTCCACGTAACAGATTGGTTTCCTCGTAGACCAGTCAAAGCGTCATGGAGGGGAGCCTGGTAGTCGGCTGCGTGTGGCAAGAAACGCCTGTAGAAGTTCAGCATGCCAAGGAAACGGCGAAGGTCTTTAGCGGTGGTGGGTTGAGGGTAACTTTGCAGGCCAGAGATGCGTTCGGGCAAGGGCCGAGTTCCCTCAGATGAAACTTCGTGGCCGAGGAAACGGACGATGGAAGCGCCTAGCGTACTTTTTTGGGTATTCACGAGTAGACCGTGGTCATCGAGGCGTTGGAACAGCAGACGAAGGTGCGTGTAGTGCTCTTCGGCGTCGCGGGAAAATACCAGTATGTCGTCAAGGTAAACGAAGCAGAAGTCGAGGCCGCGGACGACTTCGTCGATGAAGCGCTGAAAGGTTTGTCCAGCGTTCCTCAGGCCGAAGCTCATGAAGGGAAACTCGAACAAGCCAAAGGGAGTGATGATTGCCGTTTTCGGGACGTCATCCGGATTGACGGGTATCTGTGTGTAGGCCTTCACCAAGTCTAGCACGGAGAACACGTGGCAGCCATGAATGCGATGGGCGAAGTCCTGTATGTGGTGGACGGGGTACCTGTCCGGTATGGTGCGTGCGTTGAGGGCACGGTAGTCCCCACAGGGCCGCCAGCCTTCGGTCTTCTTTGGAACAAGGTGAAGTGGCGAGGCCCATGGACCGTCAGAGCGGCGGGCGATTCCTTCGCAGAGCATGGCCTCGAACTCTGCTTTGGCTATGCGCATGCGGTCCGGGGCGAGGCGACGGGCGCGGCAGAAAACCGGGGGGGCCTGAAGTGGTCCGGATGTAGTGCACGGTGGTGTGCTGCACTTTGCGTGGCAGTCCGCTGGGGCGCGTCAATCCGGGAAATTCGGCGAGGATGGCGTGGTACAGCGAATGGTTGTCAACACTGAGTACCCTGATGCTTGGCTGTTGGGCGGTCGTTCGCTGGCCTGGTGTGGAATGTCCCGTCGTCGCGTCGATGAGGACGTCGTTGCGGCAGTCCGGAAGGAGGTTGTAGTGGGCCAGAAAGTCTGAGCCGATGATTGGCTCGGCGACGTCTGCGATGACAAAGTTCCAGTGAAGGTCACGGCGTAAGTTTCTGAGCTGGATGTGCAGGCGGAGCGAGCCGTACGTCTTGATTGTAGAGCGGTTTGCCGCGCTGAGCTCGAAACACGTAGGCGGACGAGGACCTTGAAGATGGGATCGCGGGTAGCAGCAGATGTCGGAACCGCTGTCGACAAGGAACCGCTGCTTCGTGATTTGGTCAGTGACGAAGATGCGACGGCCTCTGGGTTGGCAGCTTGCGGCCGTCTCTACGAGCTGCCGTTGGCGTTTTCCGCATGCCCAGCGGAACAGGATGGTCGACATTGCCGGGCTCTGTCCCCGAAGCGTCGGTGGTAGTAACACGGGCGGCCGTTGTTGTCGGGTTGCCGCGACGAAGTGGTGTTACGGTCGCGGCTTTGCGAGTGGCGGCGCTGGTGCATCGGAAGACCTTCACCCAGTCGTTGTTCAATGAAGGTGAGCTGCCGGTCGATGTCGTTTATACGGCGTGCAAGCTCGGTGGTGTTCAGCGGTGCGGCGACATCCTGGATGGTGGGCGACAACTGCGGCAAGGAGACCTCGATGACGCAATCAGCGACCTCGGCAAGTTGATCGAGAGGTAGCGTCAGCTGAGCCCGCAGAATTGCCTGAACGTGGAGTGGAAGTCGTTGGAGCCAGAGTGATCGCAGGAAAGATTCCTGGACTTCCATGCTACCCGCGAGAGCACGCATGTGGCGGAGTAACTGCGAAGTTTTGCGCTCGGCAAGTTCTGCGGACTGAAGTTGTCGCCATTTCTGGTCTTCCGAGAGTGACAGCCGGCGGATGAGTTCGGTCTTGAGGTATTCGTACAGGTTGGCCGTTGGTGGGTTGGCGAGGATATCCCGGACCTCGTTGGCGTAGCGGGCGTCCAGGTGGGCGACGACGTAGTCGTAGCGGGTCCGGTCTTGCGTGATGCGCGCCAGGGAGAACTGGGCCTCGACTTGGGCGAACCATACCTCGGGCGAGTCCGCCCAAAATGGCGGAAGCTTGACAGAGACACGCCAGACGTCCAGGTCGGTAGCGGCCGCAGTGGTAGCAGCATCTGCGTTGACAGCGACCGTTGGAACGGAGCTTTGGGGGGCGTAGTCCACAAGAGGCTGCGCGGAATCGCCGGGCGAGTGCGGTCCGTTTTGCATGCGCTGCTGCTGTTCCTGAAGTTGCTGTTGAATTTGGTCCACTTGCTGCAGAAGAGCGGCAAGGGCTTGCGTGTCGGCCATAGCGGTGCGGTTTGTTCGGTTTCCGGGTCACCAGGTGTGGGATGCCGTGTCGATGGAAGGACGCATCCCAACATAAAACATAACGACTGTTTATTAACGTAGTAGTAGCAGCGGGGCGAGCATAGCGACGCTGCGCTTAGTCGGGTGGCGAAGGAATGATAACCTCCGAGCTTAGCAGCTCGGGTTTATAACCGCCGTCAGTGACGTAAGCCTCCGGTGACGCTGCGGTGGCGCTGTCCTTTATCGGAGGCGTGGTGCAGCATGCGGCCATGTCACGCCGAGCTGGCTAATGACGAGGCGGTGTCTGCGCCGGTTTGTGCGCAGTGTGTCGCCACACATACATAACCTGCGTGTCATGATTTCCATGTTACCACCTCTCATTTACGTTCGTCATGCAGTCGCGTCGCGCAATACCAATTTTGGTGTATGTCAAGCAAGCGAAACGGCACGAGTGCGTCATGAGCATGACATGTAAATCACGTCGTGCATGTCATGCATGTCATGATTTTCATGTTACCACGTCTCATTTACCATCGTAATACACTCGCTTCGCGCAATACCAATTTTGGTGTACATCGAGCTAGCGAAGCGGCCGCGAATGCATCATGAGCGTGGCAATTAAATCATGACATACATAACATGCATGTCATGGTTTTCATCTTACCAACTGTCATTCATGTTCTTCATACAGTCACATCGCGCAATACCAATTTTGGTGTATATCAACCTACTGAAACTGCCGCTAGCGCATCATGAGCGTGGCATGTAAATCAGGGCGTACATGACTTGCATGTCATGATTTTCATGCTACCACGTCTCACGTTCGTCATACTGTCGTGTCGCGTAACACCAATTTTGGTGTATACCACGCAAGCGAAACTGACGCGAATGCACCATGAGCGTGGCATGTAAATCATGACATACATGTCATGGATGTCATGGTTTTCATGCTACCACCTGTTATTCATGTTCTTCATAAAGTCACATCGCACAGTACCAATTTTCGTGTATATCAATCTAGCGAAACGGCCGCGAGTGCGCCATGAGCGTGGCATGTGAATCATGTCATACATGACATGCATATCATGATTTTCATGTTACCACATGTCAGTTATGTTCGTCATACAGAAATGTCTCGTCATACCAGTTTTCGTATGTATCCCTTCATTTAAACGGCCGCGAGCGCCCCGAGACCATGTCATGTAAATCATGCTTCACATGACATGCGCTTCATGGTTTGCATGTTAGGACCTGTCATTATGTTCGTCATGAACTCTTGTCACGCCGTACCAGTTTTGGTATATATGAAATTAACGGAACGGCCGCAAGAGCCCAAAGGCCGTGGAATGTAAATCATGCTGTTCATGACATGCGTGTCACGATTTTCATCATATGACCTGTCATTTATGTTCGTGATAAGGCCATGTTATGACACACCAATTTTGGTACACATCCGATTAACGGAACGGCCAGGGAGCCCAAAGGCCGTGGAATGTAAATCATGCTGTTCATGACATGGGTGTCATGATTTTCATGATCATCATCATCATCATCATCAGCCTGTCTACGCCCACTGCAGGGCAAAGGCCTCTCCCATGTTCCGCCAATCAACCCGGTCCTGTGCTTTCTGCCGCCACGTTATACCTGCAAACTTCTTAATCTCATGTACCCACCTAATTTTCTGTCTCCCCCTCCCGCGTTTGCCATCTCTTGGAATCCAGTCAGTTACCCTTAATGACCATCGGTTATCCTGCCGACGTGCTACGTGCCCGGCCCATATCCATTTCTTCTTGATTTCAACTATGATGTCCTTAACCCCCGTTTGTTCCCTGACCCACTCTGCTCTCTTCCTGTCTCTTAAGGTTACACCTATCATTTTCCTTTCCATCGCTCGCTGCGTCGCCCTCAATTTAAGTTGAACCCTCTTTGTAAGTCTCCAGGTTTCTGCTCCGTAGGTAAGTACCGGTAAGATGCAGCTGTTATATACCTTCCTCTTGAGGGATAGTGGTAGATTACCATTCATGATTTGATAATGCTTGCCGAATGAGCCCCAACCCATCCTTATTCTTCTAGTTATTTCACTCTCATGGTTCGGCTCCGCGGTTACTACCTGTCCTAAGTAGACGTACTCCTTTACAACTTCCAGTATCTCGCCACCTATCGCAAAGCGCTGTTCTCTGCCAAGATTGTTCCACATTACTTTAGTTTTATGCATATTAATTTTCAGACCTACTCTTCTACTTCCGTATCCAGTTCAGTAATCATGAGCTGTAATTCGTCTCCCGCGTTACTCGTCAATGCAATGTCATCAGCGAATCGTAGGTTACTGAGATACTCTCCATTAACTCTTATCCCTAACTCTTCCCAATCTAGGGCCCTGAAAACCTCCTGTAAACACGCGGTGAATAACATTGGAGAGATCGTGTCTCCCTGCCGTACGCCCTTCTTTATTGGGATTCTGTCGCTTTCTTTATGGAGGATTATAGTGGCTGTGGATCCGCTATAGATTTCTTTCATTATGTTTATATAGGCTTCGTCGATGCCTTGATTCCGCAGTGCCTGCATGACTGCTGATGTCTCCACCGAATCAAATGCCTTCTCGTAATCTATGAAGGCTATGTGTAGGGGTTGGTTGTATTCCGCGCATTTCTCTATCACCTGATTGATAGTATGAATATGGTCTATTGTTGAGAATCCTGTACGAAATCCTGCCTGGTCCCTTGGTTGATTGAACTCTAATGTCGTATTAATTCTGTTAGCAATTACTTTTGTAAATAGCTTGTAGACAACGGACAGTAAGTTTATGGGCCTGTAATTTTTGAGGTCCTTGACCTGAAAATCACTGAAATCACCTGAAAATCACTTTATCTAGTGATTTTCATGATATGACCTGTCATTAATGTTCGTGATAAGGCCATGGTATGACACGCCAATTTTGGTACACATCCGATTAACGGAACGGCCAGGGAGCCCAAAGGCCGTGGAATGTAAATCATGCTGTTCATGACATGCGTGTCATGATTTTCATGATATGACCTCCATTAATGTTCCTAATAAGGCCATGTTATGACACTACCAATTTTGGTATACATCCGATTAACGAAACGGCCAGGAGAGCACAAAGTCGTAGGCGGCTAGATAGATAGATAGATAGATAGATAGATAGATAGATAGATAGATAGATAGATAGATAGATAGATAGATAGATAGATAGATAGATAGATAGATAGATAGATAGATAGATAGATAGATAGATAGATAGATAGATAGATAGATAGATAGATAGATAGATAGATACGCTCAAAGTCGCAGAAGTTTGCTAAGAAATGCTTCGCATTCAAAACCATTTGACAAGCAACAATACCTAGATTATACTAGCCATCACCCGAAACATTGTAAACAGGACATTTTCAGGAGCCAGGCGACAAGGTTACGTCGAATATGCGTAGAAGATGAGGATTACGTAAATAGACTTACTACCCTAAAAGAAACACTAGTAAACAGAAGCCATCCAAACGCGTTCCTTCATAAGGCTTACACGGACGCACTAAAACTAGACCGCACTGAGACACTCAAACCACGCCCTAAAACCACAACAACAACAACGCCTCTTCTCACTACAAAATTTTCAAACGCGCTTCCGAACATAAACAACATCCTCACAAAATATTATCCAATTCTAACAATCAACCAGAAACTTAAAAAAATCTTCCCCGAACCACCTAAGGTCGCCTACAGACGCAACGCCAATTTTAAAGACATTTTTGTTCATGCAAAACTCGCAACATGAACTACACCAACATCGGGTCCCTGTGGGCGCACCAGATGCTCGACATGCAAACATATACAGCGTAAAACCAACGTAAAAAGCACAGCATCGGATTACATTCACAAGGTAACATCGAACTTCACGTGCACCTCAAACAACCTTATCTACTGCAGTGAATGCACCAGCTGTAAAAAACAATACATAGGCGAAAGTGGACAACCAATTCATGTAAGACTGAACGGCCACCGCGCTGACACAAAGCACAATTTACCAAAAGCAGTAGCTAGCCACTTCAATCAAGAAGACCACAAGTTCGATCAAGCCAAACTTTACATTCTACAAACAAATTTCCGGACACCACGTGAGAGGAAATACATGGAATCGTATTTGATACACAAATTTCATTCCCTACACCCATCAGGAATAAATGTAGCACGTGGCAATTAGGAATCGCTAAAAGCCATAGCATGATTTCTCTAATATTAGGTGACGTAAAGTACGCTCAGCCTTCAAATAACCTTGACCAATATTCTATTCGCACCTTAAAATCCATACTAGCCCCCATAATGCACTATCAATGTCTTGTCCAATATTCTGTTCGCAACATAAGATCCCTACTAGCCTCCATATTACACTACCAATGTTCTTTTTGAAAATTATTTCAATCTTACTATACATATCTGTGTATATAAAGGTAGATATAGTATATATACGCATGTCTTTCTTAAGTGATTTTCTTTTCATAGAACCTTTGAACCACGGTTTCATTTCCCCTTTCCGCCCTTCTACGACCGCCCCTGCCCCGCAATGTCACAGCGCTCGCCTACCCAGCAGGTTCTCCGCGCCCTATTCCGATTGCCCCCCTCCCCGACTCTCTTCTTTTCCTTTCCATTTTTCCTTTTCTTTTTCTTCTTTCCTTTTTTTTCTTTTTTTTCTTTCTTTTTCTTTTTTTTTAACTGGACGGCGGCCCAACTTCTGTGGCTTTCGATGACACGTGGTGCATATGTCTGCCAATGACTTCACCTATTCCTTTCAGACACCCCCCTCAATATCACTTAAAGTCGACATGTGGACATTTAAACGCACGCTGCCCGCTTTCCCGGACTGTAGTTGTCCTCCCCATCATCTTCTGCGGCCCTTTGTGATGGCTAGACTCGCCCCGCTGCTGCGCTGCACCCTTCCAGTTTCCTACAAGCTCCCCCCTCTTTTCTTCGTATTGCCGTTGGTGGCTCCAGCTTTGTTAGACCGCCAATCCCCCCCCCACCCCGCTTTTCCTCCTTTTTTTCCAGCTCCTCTTACCTCTGAGATGAGAGCTCCGATCGCCGTTCCAAACATTTTTGAAATGATGTGGCAAGAGCTACACTCTGCCGCTTCCTAGTTTTTTCTTTCCAGGCAGAAATTACCGAGAGCGCCACCGCTGGATATGACGTCAACACTAACCCTTTAAAACTAACACGCCAGGGATGACAAGGCGCCTTTGACAAAGATAGGTCCACCTATCGAAACGTCGGCCAGCCTTCTCTGAGGCACTTTCTCCTGTTTCAAACCTATCCCGTGCATCCATCTGTCGGCTCCCATTTTGATCTTGGACAGCATGCAGAAGTGATATTAGTAAACAATAGGTGCTTGGTTTTTTCGCCATTACTTTCCATCTGCCAATTGCTGCACCATTCCCTTAACCTGGTAAGATCCTTTTGTAGTTCTCCAACGTCATCTGTGCAAATTAGTTTCCTATAAACGACACAATCGTCCGCAAAAAGACAGATTAACAAACTTATGTTAGATGCAACGTCGTTAATGCATTCTAAAAAGTGCAGAGGGCCCAGCACACTGGCTTGTGGCACACCAGATGTTACTCGGGTTGGATGATATATGTAGTGGTTAAGTTTAACCAACTGAGACCTGTTTAGAAATTCTTGTATCCATGCAGTCGTTTTCTGATCGAGGCTGAGGTCGCGTATTTTTAACATTAGCCGGTTATGGGGAACACGATCAAAAGCCTTAGAAAAGTTTGTGAAAATCACGTCGATGTAGATGGACATATGAAGTGCTGTGTACAGGTCTGCCACGAATGCGAAAAATTGAGTCTGACATGATAATGTTTCTCGAAAACCATGTTGGGTGTGAAGAAGTAAATTGTTACGGTTGAGATGACGCATGACCTGGGAGTGTATGATGTGCTCTAGTAACTGACACGAAATGGACGTGAGCGAAATCGGCCTATAGTTGTTGGGGTGATTGCTGTTACCAGACTGAAAGATGGGTACCGCATTAGTAAATTTCCAGTCACGCATATTGGGCGAGTTGTTGAGGTCCCATGGTAAAAATATAAAACAGCGCGTTATTTAGATCTGGAATTTGCTTTTCAACAAGACCACCTATGCTGGCAGTATGCCCCCAGGAGCGAGAAGCCTCTGTTGAGTTACAAGTCATGTCACTCCAAGCTTGTAAAAACGGCGTGGTCTCTGGCTGCGTAGGAATGACAGTAAAGAAGTCTTGTGCTCACAAGATGAGTACTAGTATAGAGACCCAGGTGCATCGCTGCAACCAAGCCAGTTTCAAAGACTCGGTTCTTGTAGAATGTGTGATTCGATTAATGAGAACATTGAAACCGTCGAAACGCGAGCTATAGAAGCGCAGTAATATGGATGACGGTAATGGAATGGTAGCCGTAATGCCTTATATGCATTCTCTTTCTCATAAGTTTCGGGAAGTAGGCGCCAGGTATGGTGGTAATGTGCTGTTCTCTGCTCCCAATGAAGTGGGCAAGGTGGGAGCCGCAGTTAAAAGAAAGATAGAGGCATCGGGAAGAAGCTCAAGCTGCCCAATAAAACTTGTTAGCAAGTTTGTTGCGTGCAAAATCGCTGTTGTGTACCAGATACCTTTGTCATGCGGCCGTACATACAAAGGGCAAACAGGCCGGTGCATTGATGTGAGGCTTCTTGAGCACAAGAATTCATTACCAAAGAAATCAACTAACTTGTCCAAGCACTGTTTTGAGTATCAGTGTGTACCGTTTTTTGTTGACATAGAAATATTTTTGTTCATAATGACAGCTGCACTAGAGAAGTAGCTGAGGCATTCCACATATCAAGGAAGGCAAGTGATTGCGTTAGCCAACCTTCCTTGGCGTTATCATCGAAGGAAATGGGCATGTTAACTAGGGGTGACTAGGGAGCTCTCACGAGGCTTTGCCTTATGGTTTTACAGGTGATTCATCTTTGACAATGAGCATGCGTGCTCGCCTTGAAAAGTACGTGTTGTTTTTTTCATTAAACCAGTTGCAACTTCAGTGCCGTGTGTCTCTTCTTCCTTCGTCTTGTGTTTAAGAAAGCGCTGTTTTATATTTTGACCATAGAATTTCCAGTCATCTGGTATACAACCAGAGTCAAGGGATTGCTGCAAAATGAATGCAAGCAAGCTGGCTGAATGTGGACACGTTAACTTAAGTAGTTTGTCACTGATGCTGTCGGGGCTGGGACTAGTTTTAAGGGAAAGTCGATTGATAGCGCTAGCTTCCCCGTGCTCCGTTATTAGGATTGCTGGAAAAGGGTGTTGAATGGGCAGTTGTGACAGTGAAAGAGAATCATTCAGTGGAAGTTGGTCCGTGATCAGTGAAGTGCTTGTTGAATTTTTCGGCGGAGCGTTCTACCGATCAGGTGCTGCCATCTTCCCTCGCAGGGGCGTCTGCGCGAGCAGGCGTTTGGTGTGTAGCGACACCACGGACCCCAGCTAACGGGGGGGGGGGGGGGTTCGACTTCCTCCCACGCCTAGCCGTGCGTGGCACAGCCGTGTCCTGGGCAAAGGAGATCCTGGGGGTTGAGTCGACGCCGGGTCATTGGACCTATAAGGCCGCCTGGCAGAGGCAACACAGCCCTTTGGCCCCGGCTTCACGTAGACGGCACCCCTGGCCTGACCCACGCAGGGGACATCGGCAGTCGCCTTTTCCTATCTTTCTCTCCCACGTCTTCGTCTTTCTCTCCCACTTTTAGCCTTTCCTTTTAGCCTTTCCTGTGTGTTTTTCTTGGCGGCGAGGGTTAACCTTGCGTATATGTCCTCTCTTGGGCACATATATTTGGTTATAGTAGCGGTGTGCAGCTGGCGTTGGCTCGCCTTATAACAATGTAAGTGCTGTCGCGTCGCCATGTAGGGCTCCATGGTGGGCGGCTGGCATGGCTGCCGAATTCATCCATAATCTATGGCCTCAACCTCCTTTCCCAGTCTAAACAATCGTCCTCTCATAGAGAGGGGACGCACCGAAGACACTGTAAACATCTTCATGAAACCTCAAGACACTTTTCCACGATTCCATGTGATCCACTGCGAAACAGCTGGCAAGAATGCCAGAACATTATCCCCTTTTGTTGTGTCCCTATGCCTCACTTAAGCACTCGGCCGTGGTTATCAAGCATCAAGAATGGCTAGCGGAGATCTTCTCCTTGATGCTCAAAACAAAGCACAGCATGAAAAAGTATCAGGCCAGGACCTGCTTGAATTGACAGAAAGTGGGCTCCTCGAGGGCTGGAGTGAGCAGGATGTGACAAATGTACAGCGAATCAAAATTACGCGCGATGATAAGGAAATCCTGAGTAAACACCTAATCGTCACACTTGGTACAAGCACACTGCCAGAACATATAGAAACAGGCTATTTGAAATTGAAGGTTAGACAATACAACCCTAACTCACGGCGTTGCTTCAAGTGCCAGCGTTTTGGTCACGGCTCTCAGAGCTGCTGTGGCCGTCAAACCTGTGCAAAGTGTAGCTCACATGAACACCCTGTAGGCAACTGTTTTGAAACTCACCATTGTGCAAACTGCGAGGGTGGGCGCGCAGACGTCTTTCCTACCCGCAGGGTCCTACTTTCGCGGATGTGGCACGTCAGGGGGCAGTGCCGGAAAGGTTCGCGGCGGCCGCACGTACCACACACAGTGGAAGCCGCCCGTGCTGCTTCACAACCAAAGGTTATGTAGGCCTCCGGATCTGCAGGCCCAGGGCCTTCTGTTCAGGCACAAAGCCCCAAAACCCTGACCCCCGTGCGCGTAACCCGCGAGCGGGCATCTAGAGTCTCTGCCGACGCGATGGATACAACGGCAAGCCTAACGGCGTCACAGGCGCCGAAGGAACGGCGCAGCTCGTTGGAGCGCACCAGAAAAGAAAAAGATTGCATCATGGGCCTGGAAAGGGCTCTGTGACTCAAGGCTACAGTTCTCTCCGTACACACAGCAATAATTTACATTCAAAACGGATACACACATTTTACAATGGAATGTGAGAGGTCTTCAGAAACCTTGATGATATCCAAGAACTCATACACGAACACTCGCCAAAAGTGCTGTGTGTACAGGATACACACCTGAAAACAAAACACACGAACTTCCTTAGACACCACGTTATCTTTCGTAAACACAGAGATGAAGCTACCGCATCATCTGGTGGCATTGCCATCATAATAGATAAGAGCGTAGCGTGTAAAGGTTTGCAGATACAAACGCCCCTCGAAGCAGTGGCCGTCAGTGCTGTTATTTTAGACAAACTTGTTACCATTTGCTCACTGGACATCCCCCCGCATCATCAGATCCACAAACATGAATTTCAGTCCTTAATGGATCAATTACCTGAACCCTATATTGTCCTTGGCGATTTTAATGCCCCCAGCCCTTTCTGGGGTGACTCTTGGAGCGATGCGCGAGGCCGTTTGATCGACAACTTTATCTTATCCACTGACGCATGCCTATTAAATAAGAAAGAGCCCACGTTTTTAACCCTGGCAAACAAAACATGCTCGTGCATTGGTCTTAGCATCACTTCTCCCACCCTTTTATCTGATTTTAAATGGCGTGTTGTAAAAACCTTTATGGGAGTGATCACTTTCCCATACTACTGAGAACGCCAAAAGAAAACGAATTTTCATCGCAGGCTCCAACTTGGAAGGTGGACGGAACTGATTGGGAGAAGTACGAGAGTCTTAGTAGTAGCTCGTGTGCCGAGATTTCTTCCTTAGGAATGGATTCTGCTGCTAATTACTTTACCGCTGGTCGATTCCACGAAAGATAAAAAATGGTGTATGCTTGATGTTTCCGATTTTCCTGATAAATTTGTATGTTCTGCACATACGACTGTACAGCACGAAATCGCAGTTCCTTTTCAAATTCGCAACCATGCTGGCAGCTGCTGAAGCTATATATTACAAATATCTTTCTTTTTAGCGGAAGTAGAAGTAAAGAGGAAATAGCTGTTATGAATTCATGAAATTTTGAGCAAATTATGTACTTTTAAAAATTCACGAAACACGCTGCGTTTTTTGAGAATCAGTCAAATTTGGGAAGCTTTGGCTACTTCTGTGAAAGTCTTAGCTTGTTCATATTTGCAGTATAAGTGGTGTCGCAAATGCATTTAATTGGAACGATCTTTTTCTTTACGAAACAGTTCCCACTTTCCGATAATAGATCATTACTGTTGTTTAGCGAAGCTCAGAGAAGAAAAAAGACGTGTTACTGTATTTTCTTATTACTAGAGATGTCCTTTACGCAGTAGCCACCACGCTCTGGAAACACAATGTTTGACATTTTCTGCTTTTGTTCTAATAAAAATGATGCAACATGTTCTTTCATAAAATCATTCTGCAGTCCTTTGAGAACATTTTGGGCGACTTTGAATGAGGTTGAAATTGGGGTTTTTTTATTATAGATTTTTTAATCGAGGAGCACTTTTTTGTTTTTGGTGTTCTGAGCATGAATATTTCTTACTTTAAAAATTATTAGAGAAGTACAAATGCAGAGGTTCATTATTCACTTAAAGGCCTATTCATACTGCAAATACGAACAAGCTAAGACGTTCACAGAAGTAGCCATAGCGTCCCAAATTTGACTGATTTTCAAAAACGCAGCGTTTTTCGTGAATTTTTAAAAATATATAATTTGTAGAGAATTCCATCAAATGACAAGAGCTATTTCCTCTTTACTTCTACTTCCGCAAAAAGAGAGATATTTGTAATATATAGCTTCAGTAGCTGCCACCATGGTTGCGAATTTACGAAAACGCACTCTTCGTGAAATGGTCTTCGTCAACCGGCGACGACGACCATTTTACGTGTTTACGTGACAATTTCCCTGTGTTAAATTTACGTGACATCTCCCTGTGTCCATTTTACGTGACAATTTTCCTGTGTTAAAAAAATCTATTTGAAAACGAACTGCCATTTCGTGCTGTGCAGGCATATGTGCACAACATACAAAATTATCAGGAAAATCGGAAACATCAAGTATACACCTTTTTTGATCTTTCGTGGAATCGACCCGCTTTTATTAATGACACTGCTTCAAAATGTATTCCCCAAACAAGTTGTGGTGCCTGCAGACGTCGTGTCCCGTGGTGGAACGACGACTACAGGAACGCTCGCAAAAACCAGAACAAAGCGTGGGGTTTACTACGCGATTCCTCCACTGCAGATAATCTGAGCAATTTCAAGAGAGTAAAGTCACAAGGAAGAAGAACTCGCCGATAGGCTAGATGATACAGTTGGGTGAAGTTTTTATCAGGCATAAATTCCTACTCAGATGAAGCCAATGTCTGGAACAGGGTGAATAGAATAGAGGCCGACAGACACATTCACACCCTTTAGTAGACTAAGAGGGCAACAGCCTTGAAGACCAAGCAAACTTCATGGGCGCTCACTTTGAGCACTTATCCAGCTCATCGCACTATTCAGATACATTCAAACGTCACAAAGACAGGAAAAAAGACAAAAACTAGAAAGGAAATGTGCCAAACAAGAGCCATCAACGACCCATTCCACTTAGCTGAGCTGCAGGCTGCGCCAAACTGCTGCAGCAAATCTGGCCTAGGCTCTGACCGTGTTATATATCAAATGCTTAAACACTTACCCCATGAAACACAGAGAACTCTCCTCTGCCTGTACAACGCTGTATGGTCTTCCGGCGAGATTCCCACTGCGTGGAAAGAGGCCATAGTAAGACCTATCCTGAAACAGGGCAAGGATCCATCCTGTGTTTCGAGTTACAGGCCTATAGCCCTGACTAGTTGCCTCTGCAAATTATTTGAAAAGATGATAAACTGCCAACTACTACATTTCCTAGCATCAAACAAACTCCTCGACCGATATCAGTGCGGATTCCGAGAGGGTCGGTCCACCACCGACCATTTCATTCGCATAGAGGCAAAAATCCGCGAGGCTTTTGTTCATAAGCAGTTTTTCTTATCTATCTTCCTTGACATTGAAAAGGCATACGATACCACGAGGTGGTTCGGAATACCGAGAGACCTCTCACACTTAGGTATACGTGGTAATATTGAGTACACATTGAGTACATTAAGGAGAAATGCATGAAGACAATGAACATCCTAAAGGCTCTGTCCCGCAGAACTTAGGGCAGCGACAGAAAATGTCTGATGAGCCTCTATAAAAGCCTGATACGCACGCGTCTAGGATATGGGACGATAGCATACCAGTCTGCGACACCAACAGCCTTGAAAATGCTGGACGCTGTCCACCATTCAGACATTCGCCTTTCTACGGGTGCCTTTCGAACAAGCAACGTGGAAAGCCTTCCCGCGGAATCGGACGAATGGTCGCTTCATATACAAAGATCATACCTATCTTTTATGTATTTTTTGAAGATAAACGCAAGCACGGACCATCCCACATATCCTGTCGTAAATGACATGTCCACCGGCCAGCTCTTTCAAAACCGACCCATTGTGAAAAAGCCGTTCTCGATGCGTGTGCGAGCACTAGCAGAGGAAGCGGGTGTCCCATTGCTCGATCACCGCTTAATGGCTCCATCTTTACATGCCCCGCCATGGAAAAGGCAGATTGCAAGGAAATAATACTGATGCGCACACACATAAAAACACGGACTCAGGAGACTCGGACAAGCGCAAACTTTCAACTTTATTTTTCGTCGTCAACAATATATGCCATCAGTCACGTGGTCACAACGCTAATCGCTTTTCACTGTCAGATCACAACAAGCCACGCAAGAATCTGTTTTCGCCATGCAATAAGGAAACCGTAGGCTGGCTAACACACGCGTTTCCTCTAGTTGAGATAAAATAGGCTTCAAAAAGTTCCTGTGCGGTGCTATCTTGGCTTCGGCCCAAAACTCTGATCGCTCGGAAATTCGGTGCGCACATGCAATGTCGGACATGCGCGGGTAAATGCTCGTTTTCTTAATAATTATGGTCATGTTCCCTTGCACGAACGTTAATGCACCTTCCGGTCTGCCCGACATAAGACTTTCCACATGGAAGCGGAATCTCATAGACGACACCAACCGCGCAGGCTACATAAGGCATTTCGTGCTTCATGCCACACACTCCAGGACTCTTCTTAGCCAAAGAAATTTTCGGGCAGAGCTTTGCCAGCTTGCGCGGGGCTGAAAAAACCATCGGCACATCGTGCCTGCCCGCAACCTTCTTCAGATTGTGAAAAGTGCGGTGAATGTAGGGCAACACTACAGGGCGGCTTCTGGATTGCGGCCCTCGTGTCTTACCGGAACGGGGTGCTTTTGACTCTCGCAGGAGAGCCTCTGCGACTGCCGTAACGAGCGTGCAAGGGTACCCGGCCTCCAGGACTCCAGAAAAAAAAATAAAGTTAGTTGAAAGTTTGCGCTCGTCCGAGTCTCCTGGGTCCGTGTTTTTATGTGTGTGCGCATCTGTATTCTTTCCTTGCAAGTATGAACCAACTCGCCCAGCAGCAAGTTTTATTAAAAGGCAGATTATAGATTGTGACACATCTTTCGCACATATCACAAAGCATGCCCCTCATCTACACATTCAGATGTACTTTCGTGAACTGACACACAAATACTCCTGTCCCGAATTTTTCACTGACGCGTCCAAGTCTCACGCAGGCGTGTCCTACGCAGCAGTAGGCCCATCTTTTTCGGATGCCGGTGTTCTTCACCCAAGCACGAGCATCTTCAAAGCGGAGGCTTACGCAATACTGGCGGCAGCAAAAGACATTAAAGAATTAGGAATAAGTAATGCAGTCATATACACGGATTCGTTAAGCGTCGTCAAATCTTTAAAAACTATCAGAAAGTACAAAACCCCTGTCATTGTCTTTCTATACTCCCTCCTGTGCACCATTTACACTTCCAAAGAGCATGTAGTTGTATGCTGGGTGCCAGGGCACCATGAAATCGAGGGAAACGTACAGGTGGGTGCGCTAGCAGCATTGCTCCATGCAAACGCTCCGCAATCATCTATAGCTGTCCCCGCAAAGACCTGAAGCCCTTCCTGAGAAAAAAGCTGCGGGATTACTGGCAGCGTACATGGGACCAACAACTGCATAATAAATTACATGTAATCAAGCCTTACCTCGGTGACTGGCCACCCACATCAAAAACACGCCGCACAGACGTAACACTCTGTCGGCTATGTATCGGTCACACACACAGCACACATGCACACCTTTTGGCCGGTGGTGATCCGCCCAAGTGTGAGAGATGTGGAGAACCTCTTACGGTGCTTCACATCCTCATTCAGTGCAAAGAAATAGACGCCATGAGAAAGAAGCACTTTTCATTACCCTACCGACAGCAATTTCCACTGCATCCTTCTATGTTCGTCGGTAGGGATCCGCTTTTTAAGTATGATTCATTGCTCGCGTTTTTTAACGACCTGCGCAGTTTTCACGTGATATACCCCGGCCATCCACAGCACGACCTCTGAACAGAGGGCGCTGCTGCGGTAGCTACACAACAAAAGCACCTGCCTCGCGGCCTTTAGACTCAAGGGCGTTGTCGAGGCACTCGTGCTTCTGCCATATATCTCCACCATAGTTTTATCACCACGAGCAGAGCCATCCATTCCCATTACGCACGTTTCACGTCGCGTCCATGATATTAATACTTGTATGTTTTACCCGCATTAGAGCGCGGAATTTTAGGCCTTTATACAGCCACGTAACACTATCCTAGCTCAGATCCCTTACATATAGTAAATCACGTGTCATTGTAACCTTTTCACCACTCTTTATGGTGCTCTTTGGCCGAGCATGGCCCTTGCGCCATTAAAACACACATATCGTCATCATCCCTGATTAATACTGCTGTTCAATGGGTGCTTTTGGGGTTCACAATATTCCAAAAATTTTTAGTTTCCCTTTTCATGAGGTTAAGTAGCATTTCGTTAAAGAATTTATTATGCGCTTGAAAAATGACTTCGAGCGACTTTTTTCTCCTAAACCCTTTTCTTCTTGTTTAGGGCACGTTTTACGTCTCGCGTGAACCGTGGGTCATCTAACATAGAACTGATTGTCAATTTAGGAGCAGAGGCAGCTTCAATTTCTTTAAGATTATCCCGGAACAAACACCAGTTTTCATTGGTTGTACGGTCGTCAAAGTATAAGTAAAATTCAGCTGCGAAGATCTGTAACGTACTGTTCATTGTTGTTATGTCGGCACGCGCATAGTTCAGCAACTCATTTTTTAATTTTGGATTTCTTTGCAGTATGAAGTGAAACCAAGCAATGGACAACCCTGTGATCACTGATTTCTTCCAGCACACGTGTGTTACAGATTTCCGGGCTGTTAGTTAGGACCAAGTCTATAACCCGGTCCTTCCGCGTAGGTTTATGTAAAAGTTGTGTTAAATTGTGATCAAGGAGCAGCTGAAGAAATCGAATACATTCAGATCTATTATTGTGAGGAAGGGCAGACAGAGTGGACCAATCTATTTCTGTATAAAGAAAGTGATCACCTAAATTTACAGCGAATTAGCACATTTCTGTGTAACTTGTTCAATGGCGTCACCAAGAGGTTCTGGAAACTGAATTGCTGTGGGGGATCGATAACAAGAGCCAATGACGCAAGCAACATGACCAATGTGACATAATGGCCAGACTATTTCGAGAGGTGAGTCCACTGAAGTTGGAGAGGGGTGGTATCATTCGTTTATCGCGACAACCACACCACCACCTCGAGAGCCGGTTCTGTCTTTGCGGAAGATGACGAGTGAAGATGGTAACAAAAGTTTGCTGCTTGTGACGTCCTCAGACAGCCACGTTTCGGTACCGATATTGATTTCTGCTGAGCATGTGTGCATGATGGCTTTTAAGATGTCATTCTTAGGATATATATTACGGACGTTAGCCAAAGGCATCTAAAATGAGTCAATAGGTGAAGCGCGTTGAATATGCGCCGCTGAACATCAATAAGCAGATCGTTCAGGGTCTGAAGACGCTTGAACCACCGAGCAACTGGGTGGGTCAAACTGATAAACCTTGCCTTGTAGGTAAAGTTTGTTAAAACGCACTGAAAAGCGGGCGTTGCCAGTGCGGTTGCTCTTGGCGAAGTCCCGAAGCTTTTTTCTTGCGAACTGAACACACGGCGAGAAATCTTCTTCAAGCCAAACTTTTGGTGTCTCCAGGTTTTCAAGCTTGTACGAGTTGCGCAGGGCATCCATTTTAGATTTAAAGTTGAGCGACTTAACAATAATCGGATGCTCAAAGCCGGGGCGACGTTGGCCAAAGCGATGTGCCCGTTCGGTATCTCCAGCTGTAATCTTAAAGTGGTCAGTGAACAAATCCCTGACGATTTGCTCTGTCTCTGTGTATCCTTCGTCAACACCCTCAGGAAGGCATTTGATGATAAGGTTGTTCCTCCTCATTCTGTTGTTCATATCGTCAACTACTTCAACTAGCTGTACACTTGTCTTGCTTATATTCGACTTGACTTCATTTCCAGATTAAGCGACAGCGTCAAAGTTGTCATTGAACTTCGCCACGCTGTTCAAAGTTTTTTCAATAGTCGTGAGACGAGTCTTCAAGGCAGCCAAGTGTTGTTTGATATCGTTCAAGCTTTTTGTTGTCTCGTCGTGACATTCTTTTATGAGGGTGACCACATCCTCATTCCTGGGGCCTGGACTAGCTGCCACATCCCCCGCTTAAAGCAAATACAAGGTACGACACGTTAACGGCAGAAGCAGAGACGGCCTGTGGCATAGGGCTCTGACTGCGGTTAGTTTCACGAGAGAGTGAACATGGCGGAAGCTTTTAGGTGCGCTACAAGCAGAAAACGTGCCGATTCAAGCGCTAAAAGTACACAGGTCAACACACATCGTTACACAAATTGCGGGGATTCACAGCCACAGAAGTTATCAGCAAAAAGGCTAACCAGATAAACAGCCTACCTATGACTGGAGAAGGCACAAGTCAAGCATCTGTCACACGTGACCGCGAATCCCAGATGGAAACCGTCTGTTCGGCGTTAATAAGGCTTGTGGTGGCGCTGCAACCATGTGACGTCACGGGATCCGTCACAGTCTCTTCCGGTGCTCAGAACGGGCTGGATGAGATGGCGGTTGCGCGTAATTTTCGTTGATCGGCTTATTCCTGGCGGCAACGAGCAGCCTGCACGGGGCAAGAACCGATGATCTATAACAGCAGAAGGCAGAAGTCAAGCATCTGTCACTCCTGGCCGCGCATCGCAGATGGAAACCGTCTGTTCGGCGTTAATGAGGCTTGTATTAGCGCTGCAAATATGTGGCGTCACGGGATGCGTCACAGTCTCTTCCGGTGCTCAGAACGGGCTGATGACATGACGGTTGCGCGTAACTCTCGTTGATCGGCTGATTCCTGGTGGCAACGAGCAGCCAGCATGGGGCCGGACCCGATGATCTATAACAGGAGAAGGCACTAGTCAAGCATCTGTCACTCCTGGCCGCGAATCCCAGATGGAAACCGTCTGTTCGGCGTTAATAAGGCTTGTAGTAGCGCTGCAAACATGTGACGTCACGGGATGCGTCACAGTCTCTTCCGGTGCTCAGAACGGGCTGGATGAGATGGCGGTTACGTGTAACTTTCGTTGATCAGCTGATTCCTGGCGGCAATGAGCAGCCTGCACGGGGCAAGATCCGATGATCTATAGGCTCCCCAAGCAACGCTTAGTGGCGCTGCGGCTCTTGACAGGCAGCGCCATCTCTGGCATCAAAATACAAACTGGGTGCAGGCAACGCGCAGTTTTCCTTCTCTCAAACGCGCTGCCGCTCTCTTCCGTGCACGTGCAGAGCTCTCGCGGTGCACTTGCGGCGCCTCACAATGTACCGCCTGCAGTGCGGCTTCAAAAAGATCTTCAAGCTGGACACGCACTTCCGAAAAGCAAACTTTTTAAAAGGAGAAAGGCTTGACAATCACGTTTAGGGTGCAGAGCAGACGATCGACGACAACGACGCCCGAATCAAAGCGAAATGCATTTCCGAAGTCGCGATTACACCGCGTAGGACGTATACCTCGAGGTAAGTCTCATTATGTCATATAAAATATGAATAACGGTCCACATGCACTCCAAAATGAAGCCGTACACGCTATCGATGTTCTGCGGTGTGGACTACGACATATTTGCACAGCGCTACGTGAACGAGGACGTATGAAAGGACACAGCACAGGCACTGATTTCAACTGAATGTTTTTAGCGAAAACGCTAGAAATATATACAGCTGATAACACCAGCAGACATCAGCACAAACGCACAAACCTATTGCATCAAAGCCAGATACGCGATTTCCTTTTTGCTTAGGGCAACTGATGGCATGCTTACACAGAGGTCACCCAGCTGTTGGATTTGATTAGCTTCTATGATTTCGCGTGTAAGCTGCTCGCGGTGTTTCGCGACAGCGGCGCACTTTTCAAATTCCGGTTTACACCTACAGTCTCTACAATGTATGCCGAGGTGACCTTGAACAGCTGTGGTGACATGATAGTAATGCTCTTTTAAACGCTCGTTCAAGCATCTGCCCGTTTGCCCAACGTACTTCTTACCACAAGACAACGGGATCAAGTACACAACACCCACAGCACATGCTCCAAACTGCCTCTTTTGTTTTGTTATGCAAACACTCCTTCGAGTGGCTTGGGTATTCCCGCGCTTACAAAGCATTGATAGTTTTTCCGGAGCTGAGAATACAACCTTAACGTCTACCTTGTCCCCTATCTTTTTCAGGTTGTCCGAAATTTTATGCAGGTAGGGGAGCACCGCGACTCGTTTATTATCTCTAGCGGCGCAGCTCCCTGGTGCTTCACCTCCCTGTTTAATGGTCCTTAGCATTTTTTCTGCTACCGAAACCAGCACAGCTTCAGGAAAGCCGGCACTTGTCAGACGGGAAGCCTGCTCAAGAAAGCTGGATTTCAAAGAGTGGCCGCAAGATTTCCTAAGAGCGTTGGTGAAGCAAGGCTTTGCAATGCCCCTTTTTACAAGATTTAAATGAGCTGACAGATACGGTAGAAGTGGCTTGCTACGTCGGGGCTCGTACTTCCAGCACAGGTGATCGCTAGAAATGCTTAATCGCAAACCTAATCGCAAATCGCCGCTAGAGATAATAAACGAGTCGCAGTGCTCCCCTACCTGCATAAAATTTCGCACAACCTGAAAAAGATAGGGGACAAGGTAGACGTTAAGGTTGTATTCTCAGCTCCGAAAAGACTATCAATACTTTGTAAGCGCGTGAATATCCAAGCCACTCGAAGGAGCGTTTGCATAACAAAACACAAGAGGCAGTCTGTAGCATGCGCTGTGGGTGTTGTGTACTTGATCCCGTTGTCTTGTGGTAAGAAGTACGTTGGGCAAACGGGCAGATGCTTGAACGAGCGTTCAAAAGAGCATTACTACCATGTCACCACAGCTGTTCAATATCATCTCAGCATACATTGTAGAGATTGTGGTTGTAAACCAGAATTTGAAATGTGCGCCTTTGTCGCGAAACACCGCGAACAGCTTACATGCGAAATCATAAAAGCTAATAAAATCCAACAGCTGGGTGACCTCTGTGTAAGCATGCCATCAGTTGCCCTAACCAAAAAGGAAATCGCGTATCTGGCTTTGATGCAATAGGTTTGTGCGTTTGTGCTGATGTGTGCTGGTGTTATCAGCTGTATATATTTCTAGCGTTTTTGCTAATAAAATTCAGTTGAAGTCGGCGCCTGTGTTGTGTCCTTTCATACGTCCTCGTTCACGTAGCGCTGTGCAAATACGTCGATTACAAATCGCCAACTAGCCCATGCTGCCGTTCTTTCAAGTGGAGTACGAATCATATTGTCACGTGGTCGTGACGTCGACGAAGGCAGCAGTCAGCACGTCCGAGATGAAACTCTTTATTAGGCCGAACTTGTGGCCGGGAAAATGAAACTCCAGCTTACAGCAATAAACTGATAGCGGCGAACAGACCGTCGACCGTCGATCAACTGACAGGCGGTGAAGCGCGTCAGTATTTAAACATGTGCCGTCCAATATTCCAGCATTATCGCTGGCTGTCGTGCAAATTCTAGAATAAGCTCGAGTGTGCGCGTGGTGCGCGCAATCTTAACAACGATCTACAATGATCGCGAAGGTTCTCGAATAATGAGGCGCGGTTCGCGCTGAGCGTTGCTGACAGTCTTTGTGGGCGAAAACCGAATAGAGCAAAAGCGATAAAGAAACTCACGTGGCAATGCCCCCCTCTGAAAAAGCATCGTCCCGATGCTTCAAATAGAACACGGGGAGGGGTGGGTGGCCAATACATGCAACAATAAACAACAGGAATAAAGCAAGAAAGTACAATAAACAATAAGCAAAAGTAAAGTCCTCAGATTCACTAACGCGCGTAATATGGCTTGAGGCGCACGACTTGGACGACTTCTGGTCGCGCACGGCGCCGCTGAGAGTTCGTAATGCCGTCAGGGACAACCTCGTAGTCGAGGGCGCCGAGGCGTCGAAGTACCCTGTACGGTCCGAAGTATCGTCGAAGAAGCTTCTCACTAAGTACCCGTCGGCGTATTGGCGTCCATACCCATACACGGTCACCGGGTTGGTATTCCATATGGCGTCGCCGAAGGTTATAGTGGCGGCTGTCAGTCGTCCGCTGGTTCTTGATCCGTAGGCGGGCGAGCTGTCGTGCTTCTTCGGCGCGCTGTAGGTAGGTGGTCACGTCGATGTTTTCCTCGTCGGTCACGTTTGGTAATATGGCGTCGAGCGTCGTTGCCGGGCTCCGTCCGTAGACCAACTTGTATGACGTCATCTGTGTCGTTTCTTGTACGGCCGTGTTGTACGCGAAGGTCACGTACGGAAGGATGGCGTCCCATGTCTTGTGTTCGACGTCGACGTACATGGCCAGCATGTCCGCGATGGTCTTATTTAGACGCTCGGTGAGGCCATTGGTCTGCGGGTGGTAGGTGGTGGTGCGGCGGTGGGTCGTCTCGCTGTATTTGAAGATCGCCTGAGTTAGGTCCGCAGTAAAGGCGGTACCTCTGTCTGTGATGAGGACCTCTGGGGCGCCATGACGCAAGACGATGTGCTCCACGAAGAACTTGGCTACCTAGGCGGCACTGCCTTTGGGCAAGGCCTTTGTCTCGGCGTAGCGGGCGAGGTAGTCAGTCGCCACGACGATCCACTTGTTTCCGGTATTGGACGTCGGGAACGGCCCCAGTAAGTCCATCCCGATTTGCTGGAACGGCCGTCTAGGTGGCTCGATAGGCTGCAGAAGTCCGGCTGGCCTAGTGGGCGGTGTCTTGCGTTGCTGACACTCCCGGCAGGTCTTTACGTAACGGGTGACGTCGGCAGAAAGGCGCGGCCAGTAGTACTTCTCCTGTATTCTTCCTAGCGTGCGAGAAACACCCAGGTGTCCAGACGTCGGGTCGTCGTGGAGAGCCTGGAGGACCTCTGGCCGCAATGTCGAGGGTACCACGAGAAGGCAATCGGCTCTAAGCGGTGAGAAGTTCTTCTTTAAGAGAACACTGTTGCGCAAGATAAACGACGTCAGTCCCCGCGTGAATACCTTCGGAACAACGGTGGTCCTGCCCTCGAGGTAATCCACAAGGCCCTTCAGTTCCGGGTCGCCTCGCTGTCGTTCGGCGAAGTCGTCGGCACTTATGGCTCCCAAGAAGCTGTCATCATCCGGGTCGTCGGGCGGTGGTGGGTCGACGGGGGCACGAGACAGGCAGTCTGCGTCTGAGTGTTTCCTTCCGGACGTGTACACGACGGCAATGTCAAACTCTTGAAGTCTTAGGCTCCACCGTGCGAGGCGACCTGAAGGGTCCTTCAAGTTAGCTAGCCAACACAAGGCGTGATGGTCGCTCACAACTTTGAAGGGCCTGCCGTAGAGGTAGGGGCGAAACTTTGACGTAGCCCAGATGATGGCGAGGCACTCCTTTTCTGTTGTGGAATAGTTTGCCTCTGCCTTAGATAGCGACCGGCTAGCATAACTGATAACCCTTTCCAGTCCACCCGTCCGCTGCACAAGGACGGCGCCGAGTCCTACGCTGCTTGCATCGGTGTGAATCTCCGTATCGGCGTATTCGTCGAAATGCGCAAGTATCGGAGGTGTCTGCAGGCGTCGTTTGAGTTCATGAAATGCTTCGACTTGCGCTGTTTGCCACCTGAATTCGACGTCGGTCTTCGTGAGCTGCGTTAGTGGATCGGCTATCCGTGAAAAGTCTTTGACAATGCGTCTGTAATAGGCGCACAAGCCGAGAAATCGGCGCACGGCCTTCTTGTCGGTGGGTGGCGGGAAAGCGGCGATGGCAGATGTTTTCTGCGGGTCTGGGAGCACTCCAGTCTTGCTGATCACGTGACCCAAAAACAAGAGCTCTTGGTACGCGAAGCGGCACTTTTCTGGCTTCACGGTGAGCCCGGAGTTCTTGATTGCTTGAAGTACGGATTGAAGTCTCTGGAGGTGTTCGTCGAAGTTCGAGGAAAACACAACGACGTCGTCCAAGTAGACAAGGCAAGTCTGCCACTTCAAGCCAGCTAATACAGTATCCATGACTCGTTGGAGAGTCGCAATCTTAACAAAACGATCTACAATGATCGCGAAGGTTCTCGAATAATGAGGCGCGGTTCGCGCTGAGCGTTGCTGACAGTCTTTGTGGGCGAAAACCGAATACAGCAAAAGCGATAAAGAAACTCACGTGGCAATATGATTGTTGTTTTGATATGGCATGCTTACAGTAGCAGCTGTGTACTTTCGTCAATAAACGTTTGCGGCGTGCGAAAAAAGAAATTATACGGCCATGGCACTAGTCAAATCCTCTGTGCCGCTGGAGAATCACCCGCCGATTAAGACGCGAGCCAGCTAGCTGAGATTTAACCACTGCAAAGCAAGATGAACTGCTCGCCATGTTTTTTTGGCTCTCGCGTCATGCTTGCACTCTCTTTTTATGAGGATATCGATTGACAGACATATACAACCTGCTGCGTGAACGCGGCTAGAAAATCCTACAAAGTCAGAAAGTGGTTACTTCAAGGTTGCAAATGCAATTCATGTATTAAGTGCCAGTTATATTTAGGGGCCTAAATATATATCAGCCTAATAAAGTGACAAAAAAAGGCCTGCGCTGAAACCGCAGCACAGTCACAGCGAAAGCTGGAAGAGCGGTGTTTCTAGAGCCGATTGTAAGCTCTCTTGGGGCTACTAATAGAAATACCCACTACGTCATAAATACAAGCAAGGTACCCACTAAGCCATTAATCACAGTTTTTGTGAAGTTGGGAAGCACCTACTAAGCCATTATTCGACATTCTGCGGAGACGCAAGGCACCAGCTACACGCCTGTAAGGCATTATGTGGTCTTTGTTGACGCGACGACTGATGACTATGAAGAATTATGCCTCAGCCCTTTGTAATGGGTTGGAAGCTTTAAACGGCCCACCAGTTATGCAATTGGCATTGGGTGACGCCCGGTCGTTATTTTCCTCTACCGTCATGCTGTATAACATACGTTGACGTGGGAGCGCGAGGGGGGGGGGCGAAGAACCTTACTGAGACCCCGAAGAAATGGATCATGCGCTTACGGGCTTCCTTGGTAACCAATACAAGTGCACTTGCGAGGAACCCACTACGCTATAAATCTATATAATTTTTGAAAAGTAGGGAAGCAGGCACTTCGCCATTTTTTGTTATTCCACGGAGAGCCGTGGTACCAGCTAAACGCATGTAAGGCATTATGCGCTTTGTTGATGTTGTGCCTCATGACGTTGAAGCATTATGGCAGAGCCCTTTGTAATGGGTTGGAAGCATTCAACAACCTACTCGTTGCGTAATTCGCATTGTGTGACGCCTGGTTACAGAATTCGCGTTGTGCGATGCTAGGTGCTTATTTTACTCTTCTACCACGCTATATTGCATATGTTAACGTGGTTCCTTCCCGACATGAAGCCTGTATAGGACCTATTTGCAAAGCAGTTTCAAGCACCGGCATGGCTCAGAGGTTGAATACTGGGCTCCCACACAGAGGGCCCAGGTTCGAACCTCGTTCCATCCTGGAATTTTTTTTCTTATTCCGTCTTTTTCTCATTTCGAGCGATAGTGTGTACGGGCACCGGCGGCGGCGGCGGCGGCGGCAGCGGACAACTACGGCGTCAAAAACGGCCGCTGAAATGATCTCGTAACAGCTTTCGCTGTAAAAGAAAGCAAACCGGCAGAACGATGTTAAAGATTGCTGAAAATGCACAGACATCCGTTCCGGCGGGAAAAAGCAGCCTTCCGGACGCGTGAATTGCAGGCGCCGAACTTCTGACAATGTGCCGAGTTCAGTTGTATTCAACCAACCGCGCAAAGCTAAAGGTATAACGCTAGTGTTATACCATTATAACGCTAGTGTTATACCATTATAACGCTAGTGTTATACCATTACACGCCCGGGAACCGATACAGTTTCACACGTGAATTGCGTGTCATGTTGTCTGCACTGTTGTGGCAGGCCACGACACCGCAATACTTCGGACATCGCTTGCGCTTCTACGACGTGGAAATTCAACTTCGCGCAGCAAGCCTCTCGGTTCAGCGTGCCAAGCTCTCGGCACGGCGCCCCAATTCCCCGCGCCGACTGAGCAGCGTGCGCGCGCGCGTGTGCCCGCTGCCGACAAACAGGTTGGGTCCGCTGCGCTTGCACCCAGAGGCGCCAGAGCTTCTCTCCAGAGCCGCAGCGCGGCGCTGTCGTCGCGCCGCAAACTTGAGCTTGGGTTCCCTATAACAGGAGAAGGCACAAGTCAAGCATCTGTGACTCGTGGCCACGAATCCCAGATGGAAACCGTCTGTTCGGCGTTAACCACCAGTCGGCGGTGGCACGTTGAACAAGCGACTAACTGTTCCATGCTATTGATTTCTGCTGCATAGGGCTGCTGAAATCACACCAGGAAGCTGTAGCCGAGGACACGTGCATAAGCGCAAGCGCACCGTGTCATCTACGCCTACGAGAGAGGTTAGCATCTTGACGTCACCTGCTACCGAAGCTACAAAAAGACCCCCTCATCGGATCTGCCGTCCAGTCGGCGGTGGCACGTTGAGCAAGCGACTAACTGTTCCATGTGTAGCGAAGCGTTGGAAGTTTGTAATGGGTCGCCCTCTCGAGCGCTTTCTAGTGGGTCGTCCCCTTCGGCTTTTCTCTGACAGCACGCTCCTCGCGCTCAGAGTCCGCGCTCTGTCTTGACTGTCGCCGTTGTGCTTCGTCGACTAGTGCCGTCAATAAACGCCTTTATAATTTGGTGGAGAGTGCTGCGCCGTCCAACCAGCTTCGGTCCGTTCGATGCCCCTGGCGCTTCGATCCCGTACCGTGCCCTCTACCATGCCTCAAGACGCCGCCCAGCAAACGCTTCCCCCTGTACCGACACCGTGCTCCGGTTCCCCCCGCATCCGCGACCCTCCTATATTCACCGGCGCGGATGGCACTGACGTGGAGGACTGGCTCGCGATATACGAGCGCGTGAGCGTACCCAAAAAATGGGACGAGGCAGGAAAGCTGAGCAACCTGGTTTTCTACCTCGCGGGTGTGGCCAGCCTGTGGTACAACAACCAGGCAACCGATTTCCTCACGTGGTCTGATTTCAAGACTGCCATCATCAACGTGTTTGGCCGACCTGCTGTACGTAGACTGCAAGCCGAACAGCGTTTACGTGAACGAGCTCAGCAGACCGGTGAGTCGTTTACCAGCTACATCGAAGACGTCCTCGACTTGTGCAAGAAGGCCGACGTAACCATGTCTGAGTCTGACAAGATCCGACACGTTATGAAAGGCATCGACGACGATGCCTTCACCATGCTGCTCGCCAAGAACCCTCGTACCGTGACAGAGGTGATCACGCTCTGCCAAAGCTACGAGGAGCTGCGCCGGCAGCGGTTGCTGACCCGTCGACCTCCATCACGCGACGCCGACCTCGCTGGCTTATCGGCCATTTCTGATCACTCGGGCTTGCTCGCCGAGGTCAAGTCATTTGTGCGCGAGGAAATTGCCCGCCAGTTTTCTCTACTGACCTTGCCTCAGTCGCAGCATGTTGAACAGCCGTGGACCACACTGCTGCCTCCCTTACGCCGCGCTATTCAACAGGAAATCGCGGAGGTCATGCCGGAATACCACCAGCCACCTCCGGGGCTTGCGCCACTCAGTTACGCGCAAGTTGTAGCCAGGGCACCCCCAGCGATCCCTGTGTCTGCCCCACATCCTTACGCCGAAGTCGTCGCCAGACCACAGGCCTTCCAAGCGAGTGTGCCGGCTGCGTACGCCGACGTCATTCCTAGGCCACGACTGCAGCCCACCATGCAGTCCTATCAGCCGCCGCCCCGTCCACCGCGTCTTGGGCCATGGATGGGACCCACCCCGGCGAACCGATGGCGCACTTCCGACAACCGCCCCATCTGCTTTGCGTGCGGTTGCGCCGGTCACGTCGCCCGCTATTGCAATCGCCTGCAGTCGCCTCCAGTCGCCTCAACCATGCCAAGCCAGTCGAGCCGCCCGTATTACGATTCACCGCAGCCTATGTCACCGCCGTCTCGCCCAGCGCCCTCTACCCGCCGTTCACCGTCACCACGACGCCGCTCACTGTCCCCGATGCGGCCACGTCTGGTCCTACGCGACCAGGAAAACTAGTCGCAGTCCACGAGGCAAGGGCTGCGACGCGATCGAACTGCGAAAGCCCTCAGCGAAGCCCATCGAACGTGATAGACGTGTTTGTAGACGGTGTTCGTGCATCTGCCCTTATCGACACTGTAGCCGCTGTATCCGTTATGGACGCAAAGCTTAGCCGAATACTGCGCAAAGTGACGACGCCACTTTCCGGGCTCTCCCTCCGTACAGCCAGCGCCCAACTTATTCACCCTACAGCGGTGTGCACAGCCCGCGTCATGATTAAGGACGCTATGTACGCCGTCGAACTGATCATAATTCCTGCCTGCTCTCACGACGTCATCCTCGGATGGGATTTTCTCTCCCGCCACGACGCCGTCATTCATTGCGCACCAGCCGAAATAGAGCTGTCACCATTCTCTAATTTGACGCCGGAAGACAGTCCATCGGCTGCGAGCAAGGTACTCGTGAAAGACGACATCAAATTGCCTGCAAACTCGTCAACGGCGGTGTCCGTCTACTGCGCCAGTCTATCCGACACCGTTGCACTCCTCTCGCCATACGACCGTATTTGCACGAGGAAAGGCTTGCTGGTGCCTTTCGCGACCGTTCAAATCACTCAGGGAAGCACCTCTATTTTTCTAATCAACCCCTCCCCGTACAGTGTTACGTTGGTGCGAGGGGAATGTGTCGGCAGCGTGGAACCCCTCGAAGACGCACAAGTTATGGACGAACCCGATGACACGCACGGCCGCAGTTCCAGTACGCTCAGTGCTGTTTCGATGTCTGGTTCATCACCCGCTGACATGTTTGGTTCCACCATAGCTGGTGGAACCTTACGCAGGTCCAGCGTTCCCAGCTTCTGGACCTGTTGGAGGAATTTCGCTCTTCTTTCGATGTCGCTCAAACGTCTCTCGGCCGCACGTCGGCCGTTACGCACGGCATCGATACTGGCGCCCACCTGCCACTGCGGCAACGTCGATATCGCGTATCTCCCACAGAACGCCGTGTAATCACCGAGCAAGTCGACGACATGCTTCGACGCGATGTTATTCGACCCTCCAACAGCCCCTAGGTGTCTCCTGTCGTTCTTGTTGCGAAGAAGGACGGTTCTGTGCGGTTCTGTGTCGACTACAGACGACTCAACAAGATCACTCGTAAGGACGTGTATCCATTGCCGCGAATAGACGATGCGATTGACAGCCTGCAAGGCGCCGAATTCTTTTCATCTCTTGATTTGCGCTCAGGGTACTGGCAAGTACCTATGGCTGACGACGCTCGACCGAAGACCGCCTTTGTCACGCCCGACGACCTGTACGAATTCAACGTCATGCCGTTTGGGCTGTGTAATGCGCCCGCCACCTTTGAGCGCATGATGGATACCGTTCTGCGCAACCTGAAATGGCACACGTGCTTGTGCTACCTCGACGACGTCGTCGTTTTTGCTCCGGACTTTTCCACCCATCTTCAACGCCTACGGCATGTTTTGACGCGTTTGAGCGACGCCGGTCTGCAACTGAATCTAAAGAAGTGCCGATTTGCAGCACGGCAGCTGACAATCCTCGGCTACGTCGTGTCCAAGGACGGAATTCTCCCCGATCCAGCCAAACTTCGCGCCGTGACCGAGTTCCCGAAACCTACGTCCGTCAAAGAACTGCGCAGTTTCATAGGACTGTGTTCCTACTTTCCGCGCTTCATTCGAAATTTCGCGACTAACATATCGCCTCTGACGAAGCTCCTCGGAAGTAACGGGCCCCTGCATTCATGGTCGTCCGAGTGCGACGACGCTTTCGAAAAGCTCCGCCGTTTGTTGACGTCGCCTCCCATACTACGCCACTACGACCATACGGCTCCTACAGAGGTACACACAGACGCTAGTGGTGTTGGCCTTGGCGCTGTCCTTGCGCAGCGCAAACCAGGGTTCCCTGAATATGTCGTGGCATATGCAAGTCGTACGCTTACTAAAGCCGAGATCGATTACACCGTCACCGAAAAGGAATGCCTGGCGATCATCTGGGCCCTTACGAAATTCCGACCTTATTTGTATGGTCGCCCATTTGATGTGATCACCGACCATCATGCACTATGCTGGTTGTCGTCACTGAAGGATCTCTCAGGTCGCCTCGCCCGCTGGGCATTTCGCCTACAGGACTACGATATCCGCGTGCTGTACCGCAATGGACGCCAGCATGCTGGCGCCGACGCACTCTCGCGCTCCCTCTTGCCTGACGACAATACCCACAGCTCAGTGTCTCACGATGCGGTTTCTTCTATCGACATTCACACCATCGCTACTGAACAGCGCAAGGATCACTGGATCGCCTCATTGATAGACTTGCTCACTGATCCATCGGCAACACCATCCACTCGCGCGTTGCGTCGTCAAACCCACCATTTCGCCCTTCGCGACGACCTCCTCCACCGACGCAATTACGGCGACGGCCGCCAGTGGCTACTCGTAATACCCCGCAGTCTGTGTTCTGACATATGCGAATCGTTCCACTCTGATCCGCAGTGCGCACACTCTGGGGTATCGAAAACCTACCACCGCATTCGCCAACGGTACTTTTGGCGAGGGATGTACCGCTACGTGCAGAAGTTCGTTCGCTCCTGCATCCATTGTCAGCGCCGCAAAACATCAACGCACCTGTCGCCGGCAGGTCTGCAACCTCTGCCCTGCCCTGACCGGCCGTTCGGGCGCGTTGGCATAGACTTGTATGGACCACTTCCTCTAACGTCGGCTGGTAACCGCTGGGCCATCGTCGCTGTTGACCACCTTACGCGATACGCCGAAAGTGCCGCCCTCCCAGCGGCTACAGCGCGCGATGTTGCTTCCTTCCTGCTGCACCGATTCATGCTTCGCCACGGTCCGCCCCAGGAGCTGCTCAGCGATCGAGGTCGTGTCTTCTTGTCGGAAGTCGTCAAAGCCATCCTGAAAGAGTGCAACGTTGTTCACCGGAAAACTACTGCTTACCACCCGCAGACGAATGGCCTCACCGAACGCTTTAACCGCACGCTCGGCGACATGCTCTCGATGTACGTCGCCGCCGATCACACCAATTGGGATGCCATTCTGCCTTTCGTCACCTACGCCTATAATAGCGCTCCTCAGAGCACTACTGGTTTCTCTCCCTTTTTCTTATTGTACGGCAGACACCCGTCGCACACAATCGACACAATCCTTCCATACAAGCCGGATCCGTCTGAGTGTGCGCCTATTTCTGCCACAGCCAGACTTGCTGAGGATTGTCGGGAGCTTGCCAAGACGTTTACTACGCATGACCAAGAGCGGAAAAAGAGCATTCGCGGTGACACCACCACTTCTGCGCCCACGTTCCGCCCTGGAGCACTCGTATGGCTCTCAGTCCCTACCACTGCACCTGGCCTCTCTTCCAAACTGCTGCCCAAGTACGACGGCCCCTACCGTGTCGTCGAACGCACATCCCCGGTCAACTACCTGATCGAGCCCGTTGAACCATCTTCGGACATGCGCCGTCGAGGGCGCGACATTGTCAACGTGGAGTGCCTGAAGCCCTATCATGACCCGCTCATAGTGACAACCAGTTAGGTCGCCAGGCGGCTCCCTTTTTCGTACCCGGGGTAATTGTAGCGAAGCGTTGGAAGTCTGTAATGGGTCGCCCTCTCGAGCGCTTTCTAGTGGGGGTCGTCCCCTTCGGCTCTTCTCTGACAGCACGCTCCTCGCGCTCAGAGTCCGCGCTCTGTCTTGACTGTCGCCGTTGTGCTTCGTCGACTAGTGCCGTCAATAAACGCCTTTATACATGCTATTGATTTGTGCTGCATAGGTGAGTGCACCAGTGCATAGGTGTACACCACTATTATTTGAAGTCTTGCTCTTTTTTTTTATTCATTTGTCTTTGCCACTGCCGACTGAGTGCTTGTTTCGTAATATATGCTCACCATGCCTTCCACGAGCGATGTTGTAAAGGCTATTGATGACTTCAAGCGCGAAATGCGCGCCGAAATCCGGACGATGGATCAGAGCGTAACATTTTGTTCTAGCACAGCGGATGATTTCAAAAGCGCTCTAGCAGAACTACAAACTTTGACTGCTGAGGTCAAGAGGACGAGAGAGGACTGTGCTGTTTTGAGGCAAGAAAACAAGGACCTCGCTGAAAGGCTAACTAAAGCTGAAAGCAAGATCCTAGAACTAGAACAATACAGCAGGCTCGACAATGTAGAAATAAAGGGCTTGCCGCTCACCGTTACGGACAGAGCCGCTGAGATGGTCTTGAAAATTGCGCAGACTGTCAAGGTTCGTCTCGACCTAACAGACATTGACATCGCCCATAGCGTCAGAACCAACAGCAGTTATTATGCTATTCTAGTTATCAGATTCACGACCCGAACGAAACGAAACCTTTTTCTTGAGGCAGCAAAGAAAGCAAAACTGTCAACTACTGATATTGGCTTCACGGGGCCCCAACAGCGGATCTACGTCAATGAACAATTGACACCACACAATAAACGCGTTTTTGGCGCAGCCATCGGAACGAAAAGGGATACGTCTTAGAAATACGTGTGGACAAAGAACGGCAGCATACTAGCACGCAAAACGGAGACTTTCGATGTCATTCGGATCAACTGTCAAGCCGATTTGTTGAGAATGACGTAGTCCGACGTCATAACTACTCATGCATGATTTGTTTGTTCTTTTCTCGCCTCTGGAAAATTGCCCGGGTACCACACCACTTTTCACGCCCTCACAGCTTAATACATATGCTGGCATAGAGAAAAATAAGTTGAAAATAATACATTTCAACATGCAATCTGCTGTGAACAAAGTTGATGAATTGAGCCATTTTTTGGCTGGCTTAACAAACTCGTTTGACGTCATCTGTTTAACCGAAACGTGGTATTTCCATGAAACTGATGTTCTGCGCATGCTCGGTTATAATTCTTTTTCTGTTAACCGTACAGCGAAACGTGGGGGAGGTGCCGCCCTACTGGTGAAAAACAAGTATGTCTGTGAGCTGTTATCTGAACACTGCTTTTGTAACGCTGACATTGAAATGCTAACATTGAAGTCGGGCTGTCGAACATTTTCTGTCCTTTATCGCCGCCCTCAGGGAAACTTATCCACAGTTTTTGATTACTTTGAACGCGAGATGTTCTTTTTCAGTTTAGAAAAAAATTCGTCTTGTATAGCTGGAGACTTAAACATAGATATGAGCACTTCCAGCCCAGCGCAGCAACAGTTGTCATTGCTCATCCAGGCTACCGGTTTTCACAATGTAATTAATAGTCCTACACGAATCACTGCTACTTGCTCTTCGGTGCTAGACCTTATAAATACTAATAGCGATGGTGCACTCTTTTCGGGCCGCTTTGCAGTCGATATAAGTGACCACTTGCCTGTTTTCTTGTTTCTGGAAAAGCAAATGTGTTCAAAGGCAAACGCAAAGGCTCAGCGGTAACTTAAATTTCTAGAGAGGCTCGAACAAATCAGGAACCGCATTGTTTTAGTGGATTGGGCTCCCGTATACAGATGAAACACAGCTGAGGGTGCTTACCGCAAATTCCTTCAAATTTTTCTTTTATTATGCAATGAGTGCTTTCCCATTGTTGCCATAAATGCATCTAAAAATGCTCGTAGACCCTGGATGACCAGTCAGATTACACGACAAGTGAAAAAGAAACCCAAGATGTTTGCGATGTTCATTAAAACAAGAGACGCAGACGTACTAGCAGAGTACACATCACTGCGTAACCGCTTGAATAGAGAAATTAGGGTAGCTAGAACTGCTTATTGCAATAATTTGTTCGATAAAAATCCTTTCTAAAAAGCCAAAAGAAAAATGGAGATGCCTAAACATGCTTTTAAAGGGACACTAAAGGCAAATATTAAGTCGACGTTGATTGTTGAAATAGCTGTCCAGAAACCTCGTAGCGCTGCTTTTGTGCCAAGGAAGTGCTTATTTTGAAATAAAATCACGTTTTTAGTGGTCCGCATCGCGTTAGCGCGCTTCAAATCTCCCGCCTGAAAATACGACTCTCATACGTCACTGCTGCCATGCCCAACGTTGTCCGCTTTTACTGCGCGGCCGCCGACACTAGTAGCAGCCGAGCGGAAGTAGCGGGACCCACAGTAGCAACAACGGCGCTGCGGCAAAGACTTGCTCGGATGGGCACATTCAAAGCCGTCACCAAGTTGCGGTTGGTCTCGTAATCCTCTGTACGAAAGTGCAGCGAGCACACACGCAGAGGTTTTGACTGTTTAGCACACTGGCGCAATGGCATGTCACTAAGCCACTTCGACCGTAAAGGTTCATTCCGCGGCACCCAGTGAAAAGACACACCGGTTTCCTTGCTGCAGCACTGGCGTTGTGCACCATTCGGGCATCCGGCAATATCACACGCATGCGGCATTTTGTCGAACTTTCTGTCAGAGCGACATTCACGAGCGCGCAAAACACGCACGGCAGTACGCGATCCCGAAACTACCACTGAGACGGGCGAGGCACAGTTCGGCGAAAACGGAACCTTTGAACCACGCGCGCCGTTCCGCATGGCAATGCCACAGAGGTTTTGTTTTCCATGAATCAAGCGGAAACGACCAAACAGCATTTTATTACGTCTTTTGATGCTCGGAATGTTCTTTTTTTACTGCTGCTAGTTTGATTACTAGTGATTTATTGCAGGCCGACTTCCCTACGTCATCGGGATCACTTCGAAGATGTCCCACTCGTGGCGCTCGTCATGTGATACATTTAGCTTAATTTCTCGGTAAGTAGGGCACTGCTGGTGATAACATTGCCGTTTTAGAAGTTGTCATACATTGGGCTTTCACTCTGACATAAATTGTTATTTGCCTTTAGTGTCCCTTTAAATAGAAACACGCATGGCAGGAATATAACAAGTTCAGTAATTGAAGGCAACAAAACGTGCGGCTCGCATCTCGCTAACTCATTTAATAAATTTTTCTCTGAAGTAGGCCACAGTGATTTCAATGCTGGAATTTCTAGTTTTATGTGCGGCAAACTAATACCATCCCTATTTTATTGCCCGAACGGATGAAACGGAAGTTTTTTCGATATGCAGAAAGTAAAAAAGATACCTCTAGTCTTGATGCGCACAATTTTCAAAGTCGGCCAGTGAAGTATGTTCTGGATATAATTATGCCTCGTCTAGCAAACATATATAAGACCGCACTTACAACAGCTCACTTCCCTGCGGATATGCAACTAGCCAGGGTGACCGTGATTTATAAAAAAATGAGAGGGGAACATTTTGGGAAACTACAGGCCAGTGTCTATTCTTCCGTATTTTTCTAAGGGGTGAGAACAACTAATCCGCGTTCGTCTCAACGGCTTTTTCTTAAACATTCCGTAATAACTGATTGTCAATATGGCTTTACGCAAAACAGATCTACGGAGCATGCGCTATTTGTTCAAAAAAATATATATATTAAAAAAATTTGAGACACAGCTCTTAACTCTTGGTATTTTTGTTGATTTCAGCAAAGCCTTCGACTGCTTAAATCACGACGTTCGTTTTGCAAAATTAGAGCACTATTGTGTACGTGGACACGCCTTTAACCTAATACAGTCATACCTGGGCTCACGGTCTCAATACGTAGTCATTAAACATTACGCTTCACGGATTCTAAGCATAGCGAATGGCGTCCTTCAGGGTAGCATTTTGGGGCCACTCCTATTCAATGTATATATAAATGATGTTCCTAACATCAGCACTCATTCGCATTACATTATATATGCAGACGACACCAGCTTATTTTTTTTCTTCCAATAATATACAACACTTAGCAGAAATCGCAAACGACGCGTTCTCACCACTTGCCATGTGGTCATCAGTTAACTCTTCGAAAATAAACAAACAGAAAACGAAAGCGGTACTTTTCCTTCCTAAAAGAAAACAAGTATTTCTGCGGCCCTCCTTATACCTAGGCGACACTGTGATCGAGTACATAGACGCCTTTAAATCATTAGGGATAACGTTCAGCAATACAATGTCATAGGATGCATATGTTAATAATCTTTCTTCATCACACTCTAGAATCATAGGAATCACTTCGCGTAACAGATATATTTTTCCAACCAAAACTAAGCTTACCTTGTACTATGCATTCTTTTATTCCCATATTAGCTATTGCCTGTTATTCAGGTGCAATATAACGTTGTCAAACATATTAAAACTACAAACCCTGCAAAAGAAAATGCTCCGCGCAATTGTAAGTGGGTCGTACGATTCGCCCACTAAGCATATCTTCCTACAATATATTATTGTACCTGTAAACAAATTACTCGACTACAGATTTGCATGTTTTTATAAAACAATAACAAGAACAAATGATTCCTTCTTTTCTAAAATTGTTGCACTTACGTTTCGCCACTCATCATATGACACCAGAGTACAATGTAGCTACGTATTACCAAAGTGTAGAAAAAATTATGGTTTTTCTATGTTGAGTTATACTGTGCCAAAGTTCTTGAATACCTCATTTTATGACTCCCTAAATACTATGTCTCTTTCTACCATTCGCAAGAGCGTTATTCGGCAATGGCAATCTGTGCCACCGTAATATCAAATGTTTTCATGTCTTCATACATTGTATCAATCTAGGTTATTGTTTCGCACTCACAGTACTGTTGCCAGTTATGACACATAGGTCTTTTTGTCAATATAATTTATTTATTAGTTTTCTTTTGCACATGCACGGATACTTACACGAACTCTCTGTACAGTGGTTTCTGCTTTGTTCTTACTGCTGACATGTAAGGATGGCCAGGCTCGTCAAGCGGCGCGAACTTCGCTGCTCTTTTCTCGCCAACCCTAGTTTGCATGTACAAACTGAAATAAAGATTTGATTGATTGAATAAGGCTTGTGGTGGCGCTGCAAACATGTGACGTCACGGGATGCGTCACAGTCTCTTTCGGTACTCAGAACGGGCTGGACGAGATGGCGGTTGCGCGTAACTTTCGTTGATCGGCTGATTGCTGGCAGCAACGAGCAGCCTGCACGGGGCAGAATCCGATGATCTATAACAGGAGAAGGCACTAGTCAAGCATCTCCAAAAAAAGAAACGGCAGGAAGTGGAAGATGGAAGCTTGCGATGAAAAAAAACGGTAAACAGGGGGTGGGTGCTCGAGCCGACGTTTCGACAAGTGGACTTGTCTTCTTCTAGGCTGGAACTGATTTCCTTAGCTCTCGTGTGTATATGCTTCGTGCCCTCTCCACCACATGGGAGGGGAGGGCAACTGCCAGAGTGGGGGTGGGAGAGGGGGGAGAGGGGGGGAGAGGCCGCCGTGACGACCTGGGGGGGGGGTCATAAGGAAGGCGAAAAAAAGAGAAAAGGAACAAACAGCGGGAGGGGGGTATACGTTTCGCTGAATTATTGTCAGTGGAAGCACGTGGCATTTTAGCAATAATAGGTGCGAAATTCCTAGAAGAAGGGCTTAACTCTCGTTGGTTTTCGTTGTGTATGTACCATATCCAATAGATTCAAGAGCCCCCTGAGAAACGTTAATATCTGCTGCCTGCACTGTATTGAACTTGTGAATAATGTATGACTCTGTACATTTTCTGTCTCTTGGGAACCGGAAGTTTGACTGAAGTATTTGAAGTTTGAGATCTTCGAAGTTGTCACCTGTTACAATAAAATTCTGTGCTACTGCTTTGGGTAACATGTTCGCCGTGTCCGCGCGATGCCCGTTTAATCTAAGATTAACAGGTTGTCCCGTTTCGCCAATGTACCATTTTTGACAATATGAACAGTCGATCATGTAGATAAAGTTTGAACTAGTGCAGATAAAACTAGATTTTATATGATGGACGTAATCACTTCCGGTGCTTTTAACTATAACGTCATCCTGAAGGTGCTTGCAAGTCTTACATCTTGGACGAGAACAAGGTGTTATGTGGGCAGTAGAATTAGGGTTTACTTTTGCGTGCACTAACATGTCCTTAAAATTCCTATTGCGGCAATACACGAACTTTGGTACACCAGGAAACGCTTTTCTATGGCGCTCATGGTTTGTCAGCATTGGGTAATACTTACGGAGGATATTATTTATGTTTAGTAGCGCATTTGAGTATTTGGTTATAAATGCTGGCGGCTGGTTGGGCTGCGCTACGGGGGCCCTTTGAGCTAGTGAGGATTTCCTATCTAGTTCACATGCTTCGCTGTAGACCTTGTTTAGAGCATCTTGCGGATAATTTCTTTTAAATAATGTTTCCTTTAGGTTGCTTAAGTGGCGAATGCAGTCACCGTCGTCGCTACAGATCCTTCTTATACGCCTCGCCTGTCATACAAATATTCCTTGTTTGCAGTGTTGCGGGTGATGACTAGTGTAATCTAGGTATTGCTGGCTGTCTGTTGGTTTTCTGTAAAGCGTCGTCATTACAATTTTCCTGCTTCAATAGATACCGTCGTGTCTAGGAAGGTAATTTCACTGGAAGAATGGTGCATGGCGAATTTATCACTAGAGTCAAACTTGTTACAGTGGTCAATGAATGCGTTTAGTGTACTTACGCCATGTTCCCATATGACAAACATGTCGTCTATGTAACGGAGATAGGTGGAAGGCTTTACTGGACGTGATTCCTACAGCTCTGATTCTAACTGTCCCATAAAAATGTTGGCGTATGTTGGCGCAAACGGGGTTCCCATACTAGTGCCGAAAGTTTGCAGGTAGTAGGACGAATCAAATTCAGAATTATTTAGCATCAGGACTAATTTCAGTAACGATACGTAAACTTCAGCATTATGTGTTTGCTTGCCTTCTATGAGTGATTTTGAGACCGCTTCAATCCCTTCAGTGATAGGTATATTCCTATACAAGGAGCAGACATATAATGTTACAAAAATGGCCTGATCCGAGCGTGTTTGTGTTTCGTTAATAGAATCTATTATTCGAAGGAAATGAGGTGTATCTTAAACTAAAGACGGTAGGTTAGATGATATTGCCACGTGCGTTCCTTATTATTACTTTTGCTGTATTCGGTTTTCGCCCACAAAAACTGTCAGCAACGCTCAGCGCAAACCGCGCCTCATTCTTCGAGAAGCTTCGCGATGATTGTAGATCATTTTGTTAAGATTGCGCGCAAGACGCGGACACTCGAGCTTGTTCTGTAGGCGATGCGCAAAGCGCCGACGACGCCATCTGCCGCCACGCCTCGGAAGCGCTCGCGGGGCCCGGCGAGCAGTGTTCCCGCGAGCGTCTATAGACCAGAACACAGCGAATTCCATGCGCATCGCCATATTTGCATCGCGCGTCGCGCCATCTATCGCACACGCGAGGAAACAACGTGCGCGGGCTGCCACGCTAGCAGACGCCGCACAGAGCAAACGTGAAACTCCCGAAACTCAGCCCGTCGGAGAGCGTGTTTCGCGTCTTTTCTGGCCTGGACATTTTCGCTGATTTTATTGGAACATCAAGAACATCTTGCTCATGCAAGTCCACAATGTATACAGTACGTGCTGAGTGGGCGGCGGAAAACCTC